>NW_022728504.1:407389-472230 GCF_011630105.1 Anneissia japonica | reverse complement strand
TGGTTAATTATGATGTGAAATTTACGCATTCCAATGTTTTAATAAGTGTATATTCTTGCTTTTAATCCTTAAAACCCATTTGGAATCAACCTGCAATAAAGAGGGAACTCAACAAAGCTAGTTTCTACTGGTTACTCTTTTCAGTAGACGTCTAATTCAAATTCGTTAGATTCGTCGGTGTAAATTTCAAATGCACCTCATTCATTCTTTAAGCTCAAGACGCTTTTCAAAACATGTTGCTAATTTAATTACGGAGGAAATTTGTAGAGAATAAAATATAATTTGTTAGGTTTATTTAGATTTGACTCTAAAATATACCATGAGGGTTTCTTATTTGTTTTTTTGTTTTGTTTTATAAATTCGTTTAATTAAAACATTCTTGATTACACCGAGCTTGTTACTGTCACGCACTATAAAAATTTGGGCGATCTGATGTCATCACAGCAGAAGCACATGTCTAGTCTGCAAATCACCACACGAAAATGGACCAATTGGCGGGCAGGAAGCGTTTTTGGGGGCGCGACCTGTTCTGTTTACAACTAGACTGCCGACCAGCAAGTGGCATTGCCCAACGAAGAATGTGTGCTTGGAAAAATGTAATCAGACCTAAAGAAATGCACGCAAAAACAATATATAAAAGTCGCATCAGTTTTATTGGTAAGAATTAAATTTGCTGAGCAGTACAGCAAAACAACAGGTACTGTACGTATTACTGTATTAAATAATGTGTTAAATTTGCGTAGGCTAGGCAGTCAAAAGAATCCAGGGCTTTGATAAATTAATTAAATAGCTAGGCCCTGACTACAACAATCTTGTTCAAAATGGGTTCAGTACAAGTTTTACAAACTAAACTGGACGAAAAACTGAACATTGGAGCCGGTCCGGAGGGGTGTTTTGTGAGAGTAGACTGCAACGACATACGATCATGTGAGCCAAGTTCCACAGCGCGCTGTCTGAGATGTTAGTTTGACATGGCTAACTTGTTGCCGTACAACGAGGATTGAACTTCATATTTTCCCACGGCTGTGTATTTTTCCCACGTGCCATGGACGGGGCCGGAAGGGGACCGAAAGTTTGGCTGATTGAGACAACAGTGTCGTAGGGGGTCCGGGGCATGCCCCCGCCAATTTTTTGTGTTCTAGACGCCCGAACATAACATTTGAGGCATTCTGCCGTGGCCGGGCCGGCCCACCCTAAATCCGCCCCTGCGTGCGCTACTAAATTTGGAACTTCCACTTGTGTGGTTGAAATTACTTTAAAATCGGCCTATCCGGACAGGAAAATTCCGTCGATATAGCCGAAATTCGAATTTACAACAATTTACACAGTAATACATAGGAAAGAATTGGGACTTTAAAAAAAATTCGACTGACGCAAATTTTCGACTTAAACAGAGTCGGCTTTGGCGGACTCGACTGTATAAGTAGAGCATCACTTCCATACTCATGCATACACTGGCAAATTACGCACTACACTGTTGGAATAAAAAAAAATAATTGATTTCTTTTGCCATTAGTTAATCATAAGAACTATCATTCATCTGAAAATCGTAACAATAAACTTCCTTTGCAAATTAATAAGAGAAAAATGATAATAAAATAGTGAACTGCAGGTATGATAATTGTGGAAGGGATTTGGCGCAGTGGGAATGGTTTGGTTTCCCAATCTCGAGGTCGGGGTTTCAATCCTTCACTGTTCATTTCGCTTGTTGTTCATTTCCTTGAGCAAGGCACTTTATCTACATTGCTTCAGTTCACCCAGCTGTATCAGCAAATTGCTGGGTTTAACCTGCGGTGGACCAGCATCCCACCCAGGGGGAGTATTATTACTCTGTCATCTGCTTCACATTACAGAAACTGTTGATGCTCCAGCCCCTATGAGCTCTAGTGGCTCAGCAAGGATTTACCTTACTTTATGATAATTAAATAATGTTAAGTGCATAGAATCTATAGATGAGGATGGCAATATGAATATAATACTGTTAATAATTAAGAAAGCTTAGTGGTAAAATGTTTGTATATCAAATTTATTTTTGTTTTCTATTTTATTGGTGGTTGGTACTTTATGTAATTCATTTGAAAAATCACAAGCAATTCAGAGTTTTTTAATTTTATAGTTTTTCTCATTTTTTAGTGGTTTACTTTTTCATTTAGTGATTTAAAATGTATAATTTGAAAAAAATATACTGTGTGTTAACTTAATTATGTGATCCGTCAGACTGAATGTTTTACATGTCTATTTGGAGATAATTTTTATATTTTTTGGTAACATTTTTCAACAATTCATAACTGGGGAGAATTGGTTTATGTTACATTAAATTACATGATAATAACATTGTTGTGTAAATATCAAGTACTGTAGTTAAATTTGGTGGTCACAGAATTTTTTAACTGTCAGTTTTGAAGGGTCGCCTAAAAAGCTGAGGTTAAACAAAATTTATTTATTAGTACTTTTTCAAAAAAGGAATTTTTAAAATATAAGAGGAAAATTTAGAGGACCAAAAAGTAACTTATTGTCAAGTTTTCTATTTACATTACCACAGGAGAATCTACTTTCACTAAAAGGAAGTCATGAAAAAGAGAAAAAAAAGTTAGTCAAGGACTTAGCAGCAGCACGAAAGGAATGCAAGGATAACCTAGCAAAGAGGCATGAAGCACAAGAGGCTTCAAGAAGACTTTCTGCTGCTTTAGAGCAGGCTGTTCAGGCCAAGGTAAACATTCAAGCAGCTTCATTTGGCCTAAAGTATAATTGGCTAGATCATGAGCTAATAGTACCGTAATAATTACGTCGGAACACATCTCTCACATACTGTACCTGATTAATTCAATGGCTAAGACAGAGTTTTAACCAAAGTGGGGTCCAAGGTCCCTGACGGAGTGTCTAATGTCTCCAGCAAGACGCCAGGTCCCTTACAGCAAGTCCACACTTACCTCATGGAAACCCACCTGTTGTGGAGCATGAGCAGAAATGGCACATTCTGACTGTAAAAATGCTTTATCAAACTAATGTTCCCTGATAAAATGATTTATACGTTTTCCCTGGGGGTTCGCTGACAATTGTCCTCTGCCTCCCTGGATACCCTTTTTTGCCGCCACTGGATTCATTATGTAATATAATTTTTGTTTAAGATAAATTTGAAAATCATTTCTTCTTTTCTGTAAATAATAATCTAAACACATTATATATCTTAGCTAGAATTATCAGTTAATTAACAAATGTTGTCATTTTGTTTTTAATTCCAGGCTGAGCTTGCTTTAAACTATGAGGACCTTAGAAACAGCAAACAAAAACTAAACAAACAACTTTCAGAGGTTTGTGTATCTAAACAAATTTTGTTGTTTTTCTTCAAGATTTTCAGGAAATATATACTGTATCGGTTTGCATCTGGAGATACTCACAAATTTTGTTTGAATTTTACTGTTGTTGCAATTTGATGGACACAAATTAATCAAGTTTTTATTAGAATTCTTAACATTGCTATTACATTATTATTATATTATTATTTTTGATTGATGTTGTTCAATTAAATTCTTTGTAATATCAGAGTATATTTGCTACAAATATCATATATCTGTTTAATCATTTCACCTTAAGACAATACAGTACACAACAATGAGTGAAAACAACTGAAGAATGCCTATATACTACAGTACTATACCATTTTTTGTTACAGACAAGGGAAGAGTTAGCAAGAGAATTGGCTTTAAGGAGCAGCTTAGAGGAATCACACAGTGCAATACTTGAGAGACTTCAACATCTGGAGACCATTGTCCAAAAGGAACGAAATGAGGTAGTGAAATGTAGACACAATACTGGTACTGGTACGGGCATTTATAATGCACCTCTTCCTTGCGGTTATAAAGTGCAGTTCCTTTCCCTGGTCATTGGGTCCACATGTTAAGTGTTGCTGCTGGTAATCAGCGCAGGAGCAGGCAACCCCACCAGGTACCCATTTATACTCCTGGGTGGAGAGAAGCAATGCAGATAAAGTGTCTTGCTCAAGGACACAAGCAAAATGCACAGCGAGGGATTGAAACCCCGACCTCGAAGTTTGGAAACCAATCCGTTCCTGGTGCGCCAAACTGCTAACTACTATAAAGAATAATCAACCATACTGAAACAGCATCTGGATTATCATCATCATCATCAGCATCATCATCAATTTATTCATCATCCCCATCAACATCATCATATTCATCAGCAACATCATCATAGTCATCAGTATCATCATCATCATCATTTCTCTTGGAGCCACTGTCTTGGCCGCAGTCTCTGAGCACCCATTCGTCTGTGACAGGGCAAATGTGAAACGTGCTCCATTGTTTGCACCACCTAGGTAGAGGTCTGGGATTGCACCAGAGCAGAGACGTATGGTTGACTTTAAGAGACTGTGCACTGCTTGTCACCACACCTTATTACTACTATATTTATTATTATTTTTGTTTTAAATCCTTTTTAGTTGTTGTTAAGTGCATAAAGGCAGTTTCTTGCAATATGCCCTATATAAATAGCAATTTATTATTATTATTATTTTATTCATCATCATCATCATCATTGAAGCTGAGCAGTTGGCTGCGAGGTATTGTTTCTGCTTCTTGTGCTGAAGACCCTGTTGAAACTTGGTTAGTGCCGGGTTATAATTGGAGTCTGATCGCTCAGCTCCTCGTAAAAACCGTCACATGTGCTGGGTAAGGAACTCGTATTTATCCATTGCATGTTGTAGTTAAGTCTGGTGGCGCTGCAGTGTTCCTGCCGCATGTCTCCCAGAGACTCGAGCCCATATTTCCAGTTTCATAGTTGAATGAGGGCAAATAAAGAATTATTATCATCATCATCATCATCATTTTTCGTTTCGTTCATCATCATTTCTTCAATAATAATTCATAGTCATCTTCGCCGCTGCCTCCACCACCACAGTGTTCTTCCCGGGTAGAAAGCCAAGCATCACTGAAAATGTGGTGTACGTTTTAAGTATTACCAATGTATAAACTGATTTATATTTCTAAGCTCAAAATTGTTATTTTTAATAATTGAAACTAACCAAAGATAATGCTAAGATGCATAATAATAGGTGAAGTTTACTTTTTAAAGTTGATATTAAAAAGTAAACATCTATACATAAACGTCTATAAATATGTAGGCAGACTGATGTTAACATGGATTTTACAGTTAAACAAAATAGATTAGTAATTTTAGAGGATTTGCTTTTCTGTGAAAAAAGATATTAATGATTATGTTTTCTTTGTTGTTTTATTATATTTTAGATGGAGAGCTTTTCTAAAAGCTGTGCTGTTTTGAAAGATGAAGGTATAAAGTTAAATAGAGAGAAGGAATTGATTCAGAATGCCCTTTGTAACTCTAAATTGGAGATCAGTAAGAATCAGTCAATTTACAAATGCATAATGGGCTTGCCATCCCAAAACCGGCGTACTGTCGCTAATTGTTCAACTGAGTAATTAGCATAAGAATGTGGCGGTATTGTATTGTATTGTATATAGTAAGTCAATACAGTAGAAACCCTCATTTACGAACCCCTATTTAACGAATTCCCTGATTTTACGAACGTAAAATAAAGGTGATGACATCATAAATTTTTAAGTTAAAGATTAAAAAAAAAAAAAATCTGCTTGAATTGTAACTGTTATTAGCATGCATACAACACAACACATCATACTATACAGTACTATTTAATTCTCAATTGAAGGAGGCCCTCTAACGGGCCTCTTCAAAGTCAGAGTGGGATCAGAATGCTTAGAAGCTGCCTACTGTAGACCTAGGCCCCCTCAGACTTAGCTGCGTAGGCCTGTAGGCTTAGCCTAGGCCTAGTTTATGCCAGTGTAAGTAGTACTACCAGTGCAAATATATAGGAATTTGGGTCAACCCCGATTTTACGAATACCCGCATTTATGAACGGCTCTGGGCCCATGCCGTACGTAAATGAGGGGTTCTACTGTACCAATAAATGACCTATCATTTTAAAGTTTATAGTGTGGAGAGAATATATAAAAAAGTAAATTTTCTTATTTTGGTCAATGATGGTGGTTTTGGCATGGCAAGCCCCACATGATTTTTATAGCCTCTCGATAGGGTGTAGCTTTTGCACAGGTTTTAGCTTTTTTTTCCACTTCCATTCTGTCGTTTGTAAATTTCTTTTTTTATCTTGAATGCTTAAATTCAGTTTTTCTAATTGGTTTCAAAGTTGGCCTATTGATTTAATACTTAAGTAATTGTTTTTGTCATAATTAACTTTACATATATCTGCTACCAAACAACAATAACAAGATGAAAATTTAGTCTAGGCTTTAAAAACTAAGTATTTTATAAATAAAGAAAAACAAATTGTCTTAATAATGAACTCATCCAATTATCAAGTTCACAGTATGTGTTCTTTAGATACGTGTTGATCTGTCACAGTGATTAATACATGAAATAATTAAAACAACTTATGTGTCATGTCCATATGCACAAGCAAAGTACAGTCCCTTGACATTATAAACACTGCATAGTTTTTTTTTTCATTTTTGTCTGATGTGTACAATACATTTAAAGAATTTTAATTTATTAAAATATGGGGTTTTTTTTAGCTGCCAAGGAAAAGCAAATCATAAAGCAGATTGAAGAGATGCAGGTAATTTGTTTAAAGCATGGTCAGAGCCAGGTGTTGTCACCAATAGTAATACTAGTGAACATGTACACACACACACCCACACACATACACCCATATTGAGTTGGATGGCTAGGCGGTTAAGGCAGGGGCACTGCAACGTACATCCATAATATCACCACTGTTTTGAACGGCACACTTGCCTATGGTTCTGGTGGTGGAATTTGGTGTGTGCACTTTAAAAAAACCCAGTACATCTTTCGAGATGAGTAGGGGGTAACCCCAGTGTGCTGGCCCATTCAGCCTCTGTAGTGGACAGACAAGAGTAGCTAGTTCCAGTTTACCAGGTAGCTCAAACACAAAGAGACCCTTAGAGAAGAAGCAATTTACTGTAAAGAGCTAGTCCACAACTTAACCCTATCGGTATGAAGTGCTATATCTAACTACATTACATTTTGTTACTGCTCCTGGTTGCTCCTCCTGGCTATGTATGTAGATTCCAGATAATCAAATACAATTGCAGAGGTGATAATACTTGTATGTCTAATCATTCATACATTTTCTCATTGAAGGTGTTTCTTACCAATCTTGAGCATTTGAAAAAAGAAAATGAGGCTTTGAAAATACAGCTTGAAGAATTGAGTAAACATACACACAGTATGAAGGTGATATAGTGGTTTGTATCATTGTGTTCAGTAAACCTACACACAGTATGGAGGTGATAGTCGTTTGTCATTGTAAATATACGCACAGTATGAATGGTGATATAGTGGTCTGTATCACTATATACAGTAAACCTACACACGGTATGAAGGTGATAAAATGGTTTGTGTCATTATCTTCAGTAAACCTACACACAGTATGAAGGTATATGGTAGTTTGTATCATTATATATAGTAAACCTACATACAGTATGAAGGTGATATAGTGGTTTGTATCATATACAGTGAACCTACACACAGTATGAAGGTGATACAATGGTTTGTATCATTATATATAGTAAACCTACACACAGTAAATAGGTGATATAGTGGTTTGTTCAATTGTATTCAGTAAACATGCACACATTATTTATAATTGTGTTCAGTAAACATACAGTATGAATGTGATTGTGGTTACTTTGTACCAATGTATTAAGTTGATGATAGGAAAGTTTGCCAAAAGATTTTAACATTAATTTATTTAGAATCTCTAAACAACAATTCTCTACTTTAGGTTGCATTGGAGTCAGCAGAAAAAGAAAAGCAAGGTTTGCTAAGCAGAGTTGAGCAAAGTGAAGCCATTCAAAATGAAGTCGTTGAAAATGAACAAAAGAAATCAAATGATATTATTCAAAATATCAACACTCAACTACAGATGCAGATTGAATTAAAACACCAAATGCAAAAAGAAAGGTAAGACGTTAAAATAGCACTGTTGTTAATTTCCCTTCCATAATCTGAATTGAAGACCAGTGCCAGCCATAGTGCAGGTGGAATGGACAGTATCAGGGGCTGATCCAGAGATGTCCGAAAGGGGGGCCCGGAAGTGGGGCTGATCGAGACAACACTAACCTAGGGGGTCCGGGGAATTCCCCCGCAAAATTTTTGTTTTCTGGACGTCTGAAAATAACCTCTGAGGTGTTTTGGGTGATCAATTTTTTCTTTTTCTTTCTTTTTTTTTTCCTTCACTTTACAAAAGGGGGAGTTGGGGCAGGCCCGGACCCCCTAAGTCCGCCCCTGAGTACACATACCCAATTCCCTGCATGTACAGTATGTACTGTGTAAGCATGCTGGGTGCTGTGTGCATGGCACATTTTTTTTAAAACACTGTACGTTATAACCTGTACAGTATTTAAAAATTAAATTGATGGACTAGAATCTATAGACACAAAGGTCTCCATAGCTCAGCTCACAAATTGTAATTTTCACCACCTGCAGAACTGTGACATGCTGCTCTGTACTATCCTACTGCCATGGGAAAGCTAGGCCAAAATTATAGATGGCCACCATCTAGGGTCTTGTCTAGTTAGCCCTGGAGCTAGCAGTGATAATGTGCCAAACAAATATAAAAAATACACCCCTGGCATTAGACTGAGACTGTGATTACAACAGGAAATAATTACAAATTAGTGCAGTTAGTATTACAGTATGTACAGTAGATTCATCTATCATGGTTTAATAGTATAAATAAATTTTGAACTTTGTATATATTATATTTTCCCTTGTGTGTCATTGTGAACAAGACTACAGTAATCAAATCTCAAAACATAATAAATTACTTGCATATCAACAAAAAAATAAGATTGTATAGTAAAAATAATTATGTTGTGACTTTTTCAGTGAACATCTAAAACTCCTTGTGGAAGAGAATAAAACAAGAAATGATGAGCAAAAGCAAGTACTTGAAGCAAAGATAAAAGATTTGGTATGTCTCAATGTCCGCAATTTACAATGAGAAAATTTTAAACACTGAATAGCAAGATCACCATTTTAAATGTTTTATGTTATATAGTAGAAAAGTTAATTACAGTCAGGCTCTGGAGGGAAAAAAAAATTGTTGATATGTTGTAGAACTGATTTTTCTTAAAGGAAAAAGTTGTTTGAGGAAAGCAGTTCTACAACATATCAAATTGTTTTTTTCTTACGGAGCCTGACTTCAAAACAAATTATTTGTGCAATGTGTCCTACATCTTTTAGGTACAGTACATATAGTCAGTTATTCCTGCTTGGTTATTAATTCATAATTAATAATTTTATTTTCTCAATTAAGATGGATTTCTTCACGGCAGTACATAATGCTTTAGCATCATGCTCCATATTTCATAAAAATTGTTTTCAAGTAAAACAGACCCAAGTATGATATTATTATTAATAAAAATAAAATGGGACCTCATGGGGCTCAACGTTATGTTTGAAATCCAAGATTTGTATATAAATGATTAAGTTTATAGACAAAACAATAGAAAGAACTTCTGTATCTGATGTAAGTGAGCACAATTAAAACAGACCCAAGTGTGATATTATTATTAATAAAAATATTATGGGACCTCATGGGGTTTAATGTTATGGTTGAAATCCAAGATTTGTATCTAAATATAGTTTATAGATGAAACAATAGAAAGAACTACTGTATCTGATGTATAGTGAGCCTGCCTTAAGTGATAAACAGTGTGACTAATATTTGATACCAAGTCAGTTTAAATGTTGGTGCCATGTTGAAAGTATTCAAATATAGTGGTTGAGTACACATGATTATTTACAGGAAAAATCAGTACACCTGGCACAAGAACAGCTTGAAGCAAATCGTAAGGCTAAAGACTTGGCCATTGATGATAAGCAGTCACTTCTTGATGAGGTATGACACAATAATGTACATATATTAACTGCTTTGAATAGAATGATTAAAACTGTAGCCCCCAACTGATTTCAAGACTGTACTATGCAATCACGTATCCGCGAAGACAGACACATACGCTATAGCGCCCCCAGTGGTCAGATGTAATCGCGTACGTCGATATGCTTCACTGCTTTGTTTTGAAAAATGCCGGCGACTGGTGTTTTTGCATGGAATAGGTCGTTTCTTCTTCCAGTTTTTATGATTTTGGTATGGCAATTTTAAGTATCATTTACCGATTTTCATTGATAATATACACAAGTCTAAGTATAAATTAAATATCATTTTAAACTACCAACTTTATGTGGTAAAACCTATACCCTAGGCCTAGATTTTCGCCAAAACGGAAGTGTTAAATAGTATCGAGGAAGTAGTAAACTGTGTATTATTTCTCTTCCGGAGTTATACCAAATGAATTTATTTATATTAGTTTTTAACTACTATCCTGTCGAAGTAATGAGGAAAGACTTGGGAAATAATTAGTGTTTTTTCATAATTCGACTTTATATGTGGGTATGTCAAACCCTTAATTTAGCACATAGGCTAGATTATTATGGCAATTACACAGTATGATATATTTAAATGTTAAGTTAAAGTGTGTTATCTGAATACCAGTTGTTTAAATACTTGAAACAAATTGTTTTGCAGTTTCCTGGAAACACATAAAGAAATATTAAAATCCTTGTGTAGGGTGTTTGGTGTAAAACTCCACAAAGATGGCACAAGGATAAAATCCGTAGAACATTATCAAGAACAGCTTGGTGTTGGCAGAGAGGATGACGACATACATCTTCTATATTTTTGCAATCTCTGCTACATCAAGCTGATAGTGCAAAAAAATGCCACAAGCATAAGGAATGGCCGTCACATAAAAGAGTAGGAAGGTGCGAGATCTGCAAGGACATGTTGAGGAAAGATTAGGATTGAAATAAACTTGGAAAACCAAGATACACGACACACAATGATAAATGATCAAGTAATTTCAGTGATATACAGTATTTGCAATGAGAATCATTAAAAATCACATGACAATACTCAATATAGAAATCACAAAGTGATATTCTCATCATCATTTTGTATTATTCTGTCTTTTACTACAGACTGTAAAGTATCTTAAATTCCCACAAGTCAGGGTTCCCTCGAATGAAGCTTCAAAGAAGACAAAAAAGAACAAATCAGGTCACTTTTTTATATTAATTGTTTTTAGTAGCTTATGCTAAATTATTAGTTGAAACAAAATGCCGGTACTAGCGCAGGCACCAGCTTATAAAGTATTGTTATCTTACAGATTAAGCAATTTAGAACAATGATCAGTGGCCCAAGTAATGATGCTGTTGCTAATGATGCTGTTGCTGAGCAACAGCGTCACAAGCTCCAGAACCTTCAGGACAATTTAAAGTCCATATTAAGAACGCCACTGAAAATGCCATATGGGGATATCTTGTCGAAAAACCATCTGGGATTAGGTGGATCCAAGACAAGGTTATTAAAGAGGTACAGGTATGTACTGTACTGTATAAAATATATCAATCAACACTTCCAACAACACTAAAAATGCAATTGCTCAAATTTAATTTATTTGCATTAATCAGAATTGTACGAAAGCCTATTAGGGCCACTAAAATATATATTTTTATGTCGTAATTACGACTTATTATGTCGAAATTTCGACATACGTATGTCGTAATCACGACTTATGTCGAAATTACGACATACATATATCAAAATTTCGACTTATTATGTCGTAATTTCGACATACGTATGTCAAAATTTCGACACACTAAGTCGTAATTACGACTTACATATGTCAAAATTTCGACATAATAAGTCATATTGTTTCCATTTATTCCATATATTAGAAAATGGAAGGTTGGAACAGGATTTCATGGTGAACAAGGGGGAGAGTATGCATGTGAGAATATCATTCAACTGGTTTACAGGGGAAAGACAACAGATAGGTTGGAATTACTATTTGCGGTAATGAAAAACCACTGGGTGTCTTGTTGTCCATCAACCCTGAAAGCCAGGCCAACCTGCAAGAAAAGTGAAGAATGAAAAAGCTGTTGTGATGGGCATCTTGTACCTTCAATCCTGGAATATAATGTTTGTGCCTCCAACCATGTCTCGATAAAATGCTTCCAGCAACAATTTTTAGCTGTATGTACATCACAATATAGTATATATTGTAAAAGAAGTAAAATTAATCTTTGTATTGTATTCTGCCATTTACTATTTGGCAATCTTTCAAGTCATCATTATTTTGATTTTTTTATGGAAAAATGATTGGGTTCTTTTTTAAATATAAAAAATAGTATTTTTTTTTCATGAGTGCCAGGGCATATAAAAATAGAAATTATTATGAGCCTATTTACTGCTGTACTTTTGAAAATTGATGGAGAAAATAAAAATGTTCTTTATAATTTAAAATAAATACTGCTCTGTGTGTGTGTTTTTCTTTTTTTCTATTTAATGTAATAATTTAACATGCAGTCATTATCAACACCAAAAATCTATGAATTAAAGGTTAAAGAATGCATTTGATTTAATGTACTATAGTACAGTCTATGTGTCTATGTTGTACTACAATATTAATATTAAACACCCTATTTCCTACAATGGTACAACCCAAATTGGTGATCATTGCGTACAAGCGGTCATATTCCATTCCCTAATGTAGGGTACAGAAATATTCATACATTTTTTCGTAAAACTGCATTTAAAACTTAAATATAACTTCACAATTTCAAATACAACAAAAATACCGAATGAAAGTGAAAATTAAACTTACCATCGATGTGTTTAGCCGAGAGATCCATCTTCCCATCACTTCCTGCACATGTGTGCACTGGCCGTTAATTATCAAAGTCCAGGCATATTTCCAAAAAAACGCCAATAACACAATTGTTACTGTGAAGACCATGTTTCCGCTAGTGTAGATTCTAAACTTTCAGGCTGAAATTCTGTGAACCTCAGGCGACTATCTCCAAATTATTTCCCAGTTATAACCTGTGCAATTGTAAGCTCATCCACCTCTATTTGCAGTAACACCATGGTCCATACTAACAAAACTTTTAAAAAGTTATAAAAACAATTTTGAACTTACATTTTTTAGGCTAATTTTGCCTAAAAAATACCTGTTCATAAAGTGCGATTTATTTTTCAAGGAAATTACCTAATTTTAATTTTTTTTTTAAAATAATAAATATTCGTAAAATAAATAACTTGTTGAAAAGCGTAACAGCCATTTATAATTTGGGTAGTAGTAGACTAGTCTATAAATAGTAATACATCAGTTTTTATCTATTTTTTTTGTTGCTCTTCCTAGTGTGATCGCATGTAACAATGGTAATGACAGCCAGCAACATAAGTGCAGGCGTACAAAGGCTATTGATGAAAAACATTGAAATGATGGAATAAGAACTTGGAGGATCGTTTAGCCAATTTCACCATGTTTCATCCATAGCCTTTGTACTTAATGTTACATCATTAACAAAAAGGCGACATGCCTAGGATTTTTGGAAAATGTGTAAAAAATAGAAAGAACATATAATATGCCTACTGCATACATGCAGAAAATAATTAACAAATATAACAGGCGAAAAGCTCATGTGATTTTTTCAAAGTAAAAATTTAACTATCACTAGACCTTGGAATTTGTATTATGATCAATCATATTAATAATTAGTGACAAAACCAAATTTGACCCACAACCCAATTTTCCACGACCTAAAATTGGGTCGCGATCCATTTTACTGACCGCTGGTGTATAACTTTGTATGATATACATGCATCATTGTATGCCACATAACATTAAATACACCGCATAATGTTTATCATGTATAATGCATAACTTCTTATAAACTGTATTTAAACATCATGTATGCTATATGCAACATTATATACATTACATAACATCATGCTGTATGACATTTTTTTACATTGTGTAACTGCATAAAATTGTGTATTGTGTACTGGTATGCCCCAAATCTGTGTATGTTGCTTTATGCTGAATAACATGTATATTGTTTCAAATACAAATTGTGTATAAGCACTATATAAATAATTTATGGGGACTGTTGTTATTTATGGGTCAAAGGTGAATTTAGCAGTGGATGGGATGTCAACTGAACACTCAAGAATGCAACAAGAACTTGAGGAAGCTAAGTTAGAGATTGCAACTATAACAAATGAAAAGTCACAGTTGGAGTTGGAGATGGACAAGCTACTCGACAGAATCAGTGTTTTGGAACAAGAGCAAGTAAATGAGGTTTATTTAACCATTTAAATATGTACTGTCCACTCATGAGCTAAGCAAATTGAACAATTCATTTCCACATTTGTATTGCCTGACTTGAATATTTAAGCTATTTATCAACATACAATTACAAATTTTAATGAGAAAAAATTTTACCCGTCAGTTAATCAAGGTTTCTTTTTTCTGAATCTTTTGACAAATAACCATTAAAAAACAATAAGTTGTTGGCTAATTCATTCAATTCATATTTTTCTTTACATTTCAATTCAATTATAATTTCCTTTTTTTTTTTAAGCTACAAGTGCAATCAAGGTGCAAATTCGCCACAACACAATACAAACATTATTTAGTATCAGGCATGTCACCCAACAACATGGTGATTTTGGGTTACAGCGTCTTTTTACCGAATACTGATTTTAGCAGATCACTTTTCAGGGGAGGTCTGGTTTTAATTAGCTTTCTTACATATTCTATTTTGCTGTGTATAGGTATAACCATGTCAAGGAAACAGATATTAAAATGGTAGTAAGAATATTCAATTTACCTGTATTTGTAGATATGCTCTAGTTGCAGGAGATTTTTTGCCTGCTTGTAGGAGTGCACAGGACACCGTACTGATTTCCAGGAGATTTTTGTGCCTTGCGAAGGCTTGGGAATGCTTGCAGTAATTTAAAGCCCAAATTTTACATTTCTTTATAGCAGTTTACATTTTGATAAGGGTCCCATGATAGCCAGCAAACTGCTATTTTGGGTTGTCCCAGGTATGGAAAGTTGAAAAACAAAATTAGCATGCAGCTCCCTTTCATTGCATCTAAATATTTTTTTACATGTATTGAAATATTGAATAATTGGCAAATGGCATTTCTTTTCAGTCTACACAGAAATCTGTTGAGTGTTCTCTGGCAGAGTTAGTGGACAGTAAGAATCAGCTTGCATATGACAAAGGTCAACTACAAAGCAAACTCTTACACTTACAACAAGAACTCGAGGCAGTTTCCGATGCTAGGTCAGAGGTCACTCATTTAAAAAGAACCAACACTGCACTTCAGAGTAAAGTCAAATCAGTAAGGTTTTTGTGATAAATGATATTGCTGTTGATGTGATTGATATTGTTAACTAACAAATTAGACAATTTAAAGTGGATGAAAAATCCATTTTTAAATAATCTAAAACAATGTTTGAAAAGTTAATTTTATCCTTTTGTAATGATCTGATATTGCTTGTACAGTATTTCCCATTTTGTAAATTAATTTATTTATATGTGTTTTATGTGCTGTAAATTAGTAATTAACTTTTAATTTTTGAAATGAAATTGTCAAAAAAGATGGTTTATTTATATACTGTATATATATTTTAATATACTTGAATGTATTAAGTATTTTTGTACTGTATGTGCTGCCAGGATAGCTCCTTGACAGTAAATGTTGTGTTGATTTTGCACAATCTGGCCAGTCAGCCATACTTTGGTGTTTTACTTGTGAAATAAATGATATGATATGAGAATTTAGCTATCTCACACAAGTATTGACTGACATGTCTGTAGACCCATATCTTTCAATTAAGCTTTCTGTTTTCAATTATTGATGGCAAATATTTATTTGATTTCATATAATATTACTTCTTCATAGTCTGTTAGAAGCCATTAGCGTTTTTAATCAGTAGAGTCAGATCATGTTTTATTCATGCTACTGGAACATGTATCATGCTATATTGGTTTGTCAGCATCTTAACAGGCCACTACACTGGTTTCAAATCTTCCTTTTCTCTTAATTTCCAGCTGAGTTCTGCACTAAGTGTTGTCAACGTGAATCAGAAAATGATAGAAAAGCAACTCAAACAGGTACTCCTATTATTTTCTATTAACTTTACCAACTTGCTATAAATTCAGTAAATAATGAATTATGACTTGTCTAATGTTTAAAAGTGCATTTCATTCATTTTAACATTACCAAAAACAGTAATCAAATATTATGTCATTTTAAATACATTTATATCCAGTGGCGTCACGCTTGGGTACTGATGGGGGTGGAGCACCAGGGCCCTCAGGCACGAGGTGCCCCGACATTGTAGTTTAAAAAGAATATACAGTAATATAAACTATAATACCATAGTTTCAATTCAACGGGGTCCTGATAGTTTCAAACAATAAAAGCTGATTTCTGTTGTTTGACAGTTTCTGATTTTGTGATCAATCTGCTTTGCATTGTAAATACGTTATTAAAACATGGTCTGTTTATTACTAAAATATTCTGTATTTATTTACACCTACATTAGAGTACATAGGCTTACTGTTCCGAAAGATAACCTATGTAATCCATGTTGGTTTTGTCATAAAATTATCTGCAATATGGACCATTCTATGTTCTCTGACAATGCAGTTAACAGTTTATAAATGTCATAAGCTCTGAGTGCGAGGGGGCCTTCACCCACTTGGCTCCCAGGGTCTGGTTGCTCGCTCTGCTTGCAAACTTAACTCTCGCTTTCACTTATTGGGGCCCTCAATAATAGTCACCGCCTGGGCCCCACAAACTCTGTCACGCCAAAGTTTATATCCTCCTATTCATCATCCAATCAAGCATGTACTTTATATTTGCTCTTTTTTCCTGTTTACTTCTGGCCTACATTTATAATGTATTATACTTAGAATATTTATTAAAGTATTAATTTGTCCTTCAATTTAATTTGTGAATGTCATAACAGATTATTATTGTATCAGTCAGTTGTAGCTGGACAAGAAAAAGACATGAAAGTGAACGAGTTGATGAGACGTCAGGATGAAGTCATAGAGGAAAAGCAGAGATATAAAGAACAGCTAAAAACACTAGATCATCAACAACATGAAAATATACAGCACTTGGAAAGCAAACTACACTATGCAAAGCAAAATAATTCCAAGATGGCTGCCACAGTCAAGAGTGTTATGCTATCACACAGCAAACTGCAATTAACACTTGAAAAATTACAAACTGAATTAGGGAAAAAAGATGCAGAAATATCAGCCATTGAATATGAAAAGTAAGATTATCATTTTACATTTCTATAAAAAAGAATAGAAAAATATGCACTTAGTAAAAGGTTGTCAGATCATAATCAATACAAATACGGATCCAGAGATGTCCAAAGGGGGAGGGGGCCGAAAGTTGGGCCGATCGGGACAACACTGCCATAGGAGGTGGGAGGGGGGCATACCCCAGCAAACTTTTTGTTTTATAGACACCCGAAAATAACCTGAGATGTTTTGAGCGATCAATTATTTCTTTTTTCTTTCATTTGTTTTTTACTTTCTAAAAGGGGGGCTGGTGCTCCCATGGGGGCGGGTGATTATATTACTGTCTCTTATACACATCTTTTGTTTAGTGTTTACTCTACTGTTGGTGTGATTCAACAGTGGCGGACCATAGGGTTAATTGCGGGGTATGCTAGGTATTGGCAAGGTCCCCCCACCCCGAAAAAAAATACTCGTCCATCCCCAGTTGCGGCCCCGCCAACAAATCATGCTCTAGTAGTTAAAATCACCTCAAATCACCTTATTTTGCGAGTTATCCCCCTCACATAATCGCCCATCCCCACCTTCCCACCCCCATCAGCTCCCTTCCATTTCAAGATCCCTACACCACTGATGCTAGGGCCTGCTAGTAGAAAAAGTTTGTAAGCCTACTACTATACAGAATCAGATTGTGTCCTATAGTCAAAGTACAAAGGTATGTTATATTTAATACCAGCATAGTTGAAGTATCTTCTCTTCAAAAGAATTCCTATTCCCGTATTTTAACAAATTTCAAATAATACTAATTCCAAATTTCTTCTATACCAGTCATGTATGCAAATTTACTTCAACTTTAATAATCGAGATTAGGCATGTAGATAGAATACCCGATCGGCTGTGGAGGTCCCAATTTGTGAGAAGAAGAGCATGCGCTCATACTCTTGGAAGCACCGCTTCCATTCCAGCGTTAAATTGGCTATTCTGACGCCACCACACGGTTGTCACAATAGCAAATTTTAGCGTTGCAGGGTATGCTCTCATTCCTATTGACCAATTGAATACGTGATTGGCTGATATTGAAAACCAGCCATGCGGAAATTCTAAGCAGCTGCGATAGGCCCGACTGTGACTTATCCTAGATACCAAAGTAGGCCAAACATTTAAAAACTTTGCTATTCCAATGATCTGTAGCAATCCACTCGAAAAAAGTTAAGGTTTATATAGAAGATTCTGACTAAGAAATGTGAAGAAAATGTACTACTATATTTTTTTTAATTTGTTTTAGCCAGGGTATGCACTGCATACCTTGCTTGCCTTGACGGTCCGCCACTGTACTGATTTTTAATATACCCCTTTGGTACTCATTTTTTCCTGTTTTAAAATTTAGAAAGAAATATGAAGAATCATTGCAAATGCTCAGCGGTGACATGCATCTACTGCAAGATCAAATTGTTGCCATGGAAACAAATCAGCTAGATAGAGTGAGTATCATTGTTTATAGGTTCTAGCATAGAGTATAGGAAGGGAAGAGAGCTTAGGTCTGTTTGTAAATATGCCACTTCCCTAGTTACGATGGAAGTCGCCATTGTCATCATTGAAGTGTGCCCTCTGTGCTCAAGGTTAGAGGAAGTCCACCCGCTTCAACAGTGTGATGATAAAAAAATGGTATGATGATGAAAAAGAATTAAATCTACTACCCTCTAAAAAAGTATTGATTGTATCATGTAGAAATTAGATAAAAAACAACCTGTGTACGGTTTACTCGGTAATTGAGAAAGTATACAGACGCAGTGGACATCCTCTCACAGCTGTGTATAAGGGTGTACTGTTCTTTTAAAGCTCAGACAGTGTCGTACGACACAGCCCGATGCAATTTGTTGTCGTGTCGAGCCTGTGTGGGTTAAATGCTGACGCAATAGGACTGTCGGAGATAGTTGCATCAAAGAATATTAAACATGTTTAATCTCTCACGACGACCTAAAGACTGCTCCCGACGATAAATCACGTCGGGCTGTGTCGTACGATGCTATTTGAGTTGGCCGTTACGCTCACAACAAGCGTACTTTGCTGTCTTCCTTTTGTATACTCTGGTTCTAGCTGTCTACATTTTGTTTGCATTGAGTCAATTCTGGCTGTTTGTTTTTTCACAAAGCTTTTCCATAATATTTGTATAATAACAGTGAGTACTGTAATTTTTGGTTACTCACTTTCTCATCTGCTGTAGGTTATCAGGAGTCTCAAGTTGGAAGAAACCACCACCATTTTAAGCATGTTTCTTCCCACCCCTTAAATCCACTCCTGTTGATGATACAGTAGCAAAAAACATGACAACATGCATAAATTTGAGGAAGGTGGGTTAATATCCAAGGGATTTTTTTTTTTGCCAGCAGGAGTGTGGGTGGCTGTCCCGATTTCCAAAAAAATTTGAATTTAGCTAGTGTTGGTTGGTTGAAATATAAATTTATTTCAACAAATATTTTCTTTGTTTTGTTGGTTTTTTATTTTATCATAGGTTACACCATTGAAAACTGAATTAGAAGCTGAAAAAACTGAAAAGCTGAACCTGGTTACATCACTGGATGAATTACAGTCAACCAATCAGGTGCTGCAGAGTATGCTTGAAAAGAAAGAAATGGAACTAGAATCTAAACATCATGAGCTCAGGCAACTTCAACAGACAAGGTGAGGCATTTAATGTTTTATGTGATTATATTATGATGATTGTATTTAGATTTGTAGTTAGATGTTTTCTGTAATTTTTATTGTTACATACAGTATTGAGGGTCCCAAATAATCAGAAGTAGGGCATTCATATATGTTGCATTTGGATGGGTGATTCTATTATTGTTTTGTTGCATTCCATTAAAGGACAAATTTAAAATAATTTTCCAAACTGCCATAGCATACTCAGTTACATAATACCCCATTTCTAAATATACAAATCTTGTGTGTGCTGATGACATATATATATATATGCTTTCAAGTAGATTTGTGATGACATCGCAAATGCATCAAAGTTTAGCGACACGCTGCTGTAACGCATAGGATTAGGATGATCAAATTCTTCGTATTATTGCTGTCTTTGTATTCATTGAATGGCTTGAGTTGAATAAGATCATTATTATTATTATTTTATTTAGCCATCATTAGAAAAATGGCCATCTCATAGGTGCAATGTCTATTCAATGTTGTGTCTTCTTACCCTATTTACATACCATACTTAACCTATTTAAGTTAAGACTATCTCCTTCTAGACCATATTTAAATGTGTGCATCCAATTGCATTCATACCAACAAACGGTTACTAGTTACACCAGTTCTTTTGTTTTTTTTCCCTTTTTTTTTCAAACTTCTGATTCTTTCTTGGTAACAGATTTCCATTAATTAAGACTAATACTGTATTACCATTAATTTGTGTAACTATTTACGTTATTTTAATTTGTTTAATTTCTCAAACCGTATTACTGTGCAGAAGATTTTTGTAACAAAGTTCAATGTCGGAAAATTGTTTTAGGAAAAGAGAAAAAGAAATAGCATCTAAAAATCTGAATACATTGCAAGAAAAAATAGAGAAAATGGAATTGGATGCTGCAGTGGAAAAGGAAAAAGAAAGAAAACAGGCAATAAGGGAAGTGAACAGATTGCGCCAAGCTAATCAGTCGACACTAATTAAGGTAAAGACAGACAACAAAAATAAACTCATCATCATTGTCATCATCTCTATTATTACATCATTATGATTCTCTACAACCAACATATAAATGGAAACATTTTTAATCACAGAATCACTTCATAAAATTACAACAAAGTTCCACATTCACCGAATTTGGCGTGATTGACACCTCGGAAAAGTCTAGACTGAGGTATTATTGCAACAACCCTGGTTTGGCCATTATTTGTTTAGAAGTAGCATTCAACCATGTATTACCATAAGTTCTCGAGTAAGTGCTGCGGCACGTATAAAATTTCTGGAGGCTTTAGTATGGCGCTTATTCGAGAGTGGCACTTATTAAAAAAATATTGGCGTGGCGCTTTTCATGCCCATTCCCAATTCACCTATCTCACCTGTTCCCGTAGTTCGGTACCTATCACAGGCCCTACATATCATCCTAAATAAATATTTAGATAGATATGCTTGTGTCCTCATTTTGTTATTTATTCATTTGAACACTATGTATATTGTATTTAAGACCTGGTTTCTTAAAATTTTTCATTACACACAGGGTAATGTGCTCTCAAGCGCTGTGGCACTTATTCAAAATGGAATCTGGAGTAAGTGCAGCGGCGCTTATTCGAGAGAGGCGCTTAGCAAAAAAAGTATGTGTAGTACGGCGCTTATTCGTGGGCGGCGATTATTTGAGCATTTTCGGTATTGCATAAACTAATGTAAAAGTGTGCAGTAGCCAGCCATCAACATCCAAGTATATTTACAATTTGTGCTTATGCAGATCACAGAATTGACTGCAAGATGTGAACAACAACATATGCAAATACAAGAATTGGAGGAGAAAAATGACAAACAGAAGCAAAGAATCTTGGGACAAAGAACCCAGTTGCAACAATTCCATGATAAAAACAAAGCATCACAAGCCACTAGTGACAGAATTGAGGTATGTATAATTAATGTGTGTGGATCACATTGTTTCATGCAAATTACCAAAAAAAAAAAAATAATAATAAAAATCGTTTTTTTAATGTGACTTTTAGTTCAATTTCTGTCACACAGGCTCAGCGTATAATGTTCAGAATAAGTTTATTAGGTTTCTTAGTCACACTTGTCCCAATTATAATGTCTCTCTTTCTCTTAAAAATTGTAGAATTGTTTTGACATGGTATTTTTGTATAAGTCTTTGAATTCTGTTTATGATTGTCCTCTTATTTCTTTGTTTAATATAAATGTTCCAACTCGTACTCGCAGTAAGTGTTTGCTCCATGTTCCGTACGGTCGTGTTGATTGCACAAAAATGGGTATTTCAGCGGTTACCCAGCGAATTTAATAGTCTGCTTGTTACTTGTGATTTCAATCCCTTTTATGATAGTTTAAATGTTTTTAAAATTAAAATTGTTAAATCTTTGTAAGTGTTTTTTTAACTTTTAACATTATTGTTTACATATATTTTATTACGTTTTGATTCAACTTGTTAGTGGTGGTTAGGGTTAGGGTTATTTTACTTTGTTTTTTTTTCAGCTTTACAGGAGCATGACAATTGAAAATAAAATAAATTAACTTGCCCATTTTGAAGTAACAAAAAGTTATCAACTTGTATTTGGAAATTAGTGTATTTAAAAAATATGTACCCATCATTTTACAGTAAAAATGATGAAAACGCTTACAGTCGTTGGAAGTGGTTTATTGTTTTTTATTATAATTATCCGGTTTAAAAATCAGTGTACACATTTTTTAAATTCAATAATTTCTATACTTATTACTATACTATCTATACTTATATATTACTGCAAAATGAGGAAGTTAATTTTTAAATTATTTTTTTTCAAGGGACAATATATCATTAATATTTATGTGTTCTGTTGTACTGTTTTAATTTTTGTTATACAATATTTAATGCATATTATTCATAACAGTGTCATAATTTTCCTGTACTGTCAGAACCACCATTGAATGTAGTTCCACATAAAAAAAAGCTGACTACTAAGATTAACTTGCAATTAAATATTAGCTGAAAGCTGCCTCTGATCGTTTTATTGTATGTACTATATAAATACGATCAAATGAATGGATGTATGTACGGATGTGGATTGTTACAATATGCATCTATACTTATTATTTATTGTAATTATCATTATTCTTTGTATCTTTATTGCTCAAAATTTAAAATACAATTGCAGCCAGTGGCTGAATTGCTGTATTCTTATTACAGATATAATTTCTGTTATATAGTATCCTTCCGTTTGGTTCTAAAGGCTTTGTAAATACTGTAATACCAATACAAAATTATTTCATTTTGACTTTTAAAGGAATTGAGTGTAGAATTAGAGGAGCTAGAGGAAGTTAGGAACCAATACATGATGAAAAACTCCGAGCAAATGCAAACTATAGCAACATTCCTCGCACAGATTTCAGAACTACAAGCAGAGATGAAGACTGTTGTCCAGGGACAACATGATGTTGAAGAGCGGTTAAGGTACTGTGCTCCTTAAAATTTTTAATAAATTTAACGGCTTCCACAGTCTTATTGTTTGCAATACACTGAATTATTTACCAATTTATGATAGTGGGTATTCCAACAAAAACATACCTGAGAAATCCAGTATTTTACAAAGTAATTCAAGAAAATATGCTTTAATAGTAAAAACTCATCCAAACTTGCTTTGTGGGTATATTTCAACATTTTATTTTATCTAAAGTCATTGCTAAATTTTTCTAAGTGTATTTACTAATTTTGTATTCTGAGAGTGAAATAAATAATGTGATTCTAGGCATAGACGATATATGGTGTATGGTATGGTTTGGAAAACACACTGATGATGACATAATTAATGTCGAAATATTGAATCCCAACACAATGGCGTGCATTTCGATACTCGGAGTATGTATTATACCACTTACACTGTTAACTCTAGTGATAGGTACATAAATCTGGTATATTGTATGGTTTGCCAAACACGCTGTTAAGCCTAGTCATGCGGAACTCATGAAACTTGATGTGTTTGTATCGAACATGACTTAATTTATTTAAAATCATTGGTTGTTATTCATAATAATGACAGGTAGAGTGTGTGTGTGGATAGCTAGTAGGGCTTAAGCCTCAAGAGTAATGATCCAATCACTCAGCCCATAAACGTATAGACCTGTTTAGCCATACCATTACCATTGTACAACAACCATCACAGGCCTAGACCAGCCTGTCATAACTCTTTGAATTTATTGTATAATTGTAAATCGAAGGTATTCTGATGAATCTATGAATCGTTCTTAATGTTCCTAATGTTATAAAAAGTAAAAAGTATCATACCTGCTGATTTCAGTCTTTAGACAAGGTTTTAGAGGACCACTCCATCCAAAACGCTTAAAGTTGTATTACATGGCAGATAGCATTTTGGTATTGCATTTGTACCCACATTATACTATAAATGCAAATTGGTGCATAGAGGAAGAGGGGTTATGTACCTTTCCATCTATCTTGTACCAAGTTGCATGTTCCAGAGTTTAAAATTTTGTGTATTAACTTGGACTTTATCAATGGAATATGTTTTAAAAGATTGTCTGGCAGTTCAGTGACATATGTTTTACATTAACCACATGGAAATTTCAGCAAGATTTTGAGACATCATATTTGGTAACAAATTTGTTGTGTTATATTGCTTCAACAGGAAAAAGGAAGATCAATTGAAAGCAGAAAAAAGATTGAGATTAGACATGACTAATAAATGCAGGCAAATGGAAGAAGAGATTTTGAAACTACAACAAGAAAATGAGCAAGCTAAAGAAGAAATATGGACAATTTCATTACAGGTAATCATCTCCTCTTGATATATACTACACATAAGACCACAATATTTTCACTTGTTGTTAGATCATATATTTTATTCATCAGAAAACTTAGATGCAATGCCTCTAATGCCTCATTGCATCTAAGGCAGAGAAAAATGTGTTTGCCATTAAGTCAAGTGGTGCCTCATTAGTACTAGTATTGTGGGAGTCAGTCAATGGCAAGCTGCGTTTTGTTGATTAGGGAGCAAAGAGCAAACAGGTGTACAGCAACAAGAAGGGGCTATTTTTGAAAATGTCTCTCTTTCCAGTAGCTTAGGGTGAAGCCACTAGAAGTGCATTTTGGACGTTTTAGTGGTGTTTTGATTAATCTTGGACGTCCATTTTAAAGATAAAAAGCAAAAATCGCTGCAACAATCAAAATTTGTTTTATTATATTAAACATTCTAGCCATTTAGAAAATGTAAATATTTTTTGAAATTGCAGAGGAAATTAGGACCCCTGTGGTGTGATGTCAAATTTGAAAATATTTCTACTCTTTTATTTGCATAAAATAAAAAACTAAATTTAATTGAATGTCTGACCCAGTTGCTGTAAACAGACAGCAAAACCTGGCAAGCCCACTGCTACAGTATGTTTGAATCACAGACCTTTGTTGTGTTCTCTGTTATATCTGATAGCTGTCATTTGACATCACCTGATAATGCCTCATTGTTAACAGAATAAAATCTACTTTATTGAAATGGAATAAAAATGATAGTCAGTATTCATTAGCACTCCAAGTCTTATCTATATTGATTAAATCATGTGAGGGATATTAGTGTATGTGTAATAATGCATTCATATTGCGTTGATATTAGGCACGCCAGCAGAGTATGCTATCTACACAACCTAAACGCCATCAGGTATACACAGACCAACTACTATCAGAGTTACAGAAAGAGCGCGACCACTCTCAACTTATGGATAAGAGAATGAAACGGATTATGGTAGGTTGACACCTTGTTGAAAAATAACCCTTTTCATTCCATTACAGTGTAAACCAATCATCCTAACTATTACATCAAACTCACAAACATCTGTCTAACAAGCAGTAGCCTGATATTAACCACTACAGCTCATCAACAAGCATCATAACCAAGGACTTTTAACCATTTTACAAGCATCCTTGTAATGCTATATCTCACCCACAAACATCTTTGTAATTCCATAGCTCACCCACAAGCACCTTGATAATGCCATAGCTCACCCAAAAGCATCTTAGTAATGCCATAGCTCGCATACAAGCTTCTTAATAATGTCATAGGTCACCCACAGGCAGTGGCTTAACAGGCGGGAGGGGGGGCAGGGGGAAGACCCCCACCCCCGGACGGTTTTTACCGAGCTGAACTAGCCGTCGTACCGGGCTGGGTAATAAGAGAAAAGAAAAAGGGGAGGGGGAGAGGGAGGGAAAGAGAAAGAAGAGGAAGAGAAAAGGAAAAAAAAGAAGAGGAGAGAAAAATAAAGACAAGAATAAAAAGGAAGATATCATAATGACCAGACTCACAACACCCTGCAACCTCTTCTCCACTTAACTCCTTTGATCTATGCTGCCAGATGGCGTAGGCTAACCACCGGGGAACAAGGGGAAAATATCTATCTTTCCAAAATCTTTCCTACCCTTTTATAAATGCCCTTTTCATCCCATGTAAGTGCCTAAAAATCTCAATTTTCGCGCGCATTTCTGGCGGTAGGCCAATTTCCTCTATAAATTGCACATTTTAGGGAGTTTTGATTAATTCCGATGAAATTAGAATATGTTTGTAATAAATAAAACCATGATGAAAATGCTTATATTTAGTTTCAAACACATGTGTGTGGCCTATATTATAAATAAGATAAGCCCTATGTCGTATTGTTTTCTATATGGGGAGGGAGTGGGGTGGGTATGATAAAGTACTAACCGGGAAAATTATTACCTTTATTATTTATTATTATTACCCCCCCCACCGACCCAAGACCCCTGTTACGTGCATGCCCACAGGCATCTTAGTGCCATAGCTCACCCACAAGCAACTTAATGCCATACAGAAGCTCACATACAAGCTCGTTCATTTTACCCAAGATCTTTTAAACACCAATTTAAAAGAAAATTTTTTTTTTATTTTCAGAACTCCAGTTCCAGATTTGTTGAGGATTTAGCATTAGACTTAGATGAGTCGAAAGTCAAGATTGATGAGTGAAGTGTTAGTTAGAGACTTTATAGGTATAATAGATTGCTATGAATATTCATGAGTTACTCTGACTCATTGAGATGCCAAGGTCAACAATTCCAATTGGCATCATACATTTATGGTGTTGAAAGTAAGCCTTCTTCCCATATGAATCAGCTTGTTTCCAAGATGTAGGACTATTAAATAAAATTGGCATGGTACCATAGTCTCATCATTGCTGAAGTTAATATTTGTTCACTGTGTGTGAGTGAATTATTTTATATTTTTCCCCACTAAAATTTTCCACATTTATTCTCCCTGTAAACCTTCATAAGTTTTCCTTTAGGGAATACTGTATGCTGTATAATGTGGGTTGGAATATGCCTTCATAGAATTTTTTTTTTTGCAAAGGTGGAATATGCAGCTAATATTTCAGAACATTCCTTAATTTTATTTCCCTTTTGATAGGCCTCCAAATATATGTATGGCCCGACTAGCCTGGTATGGCAAAGAAAGCCTAGTCCTAGATTAAGAAAACTGAAAGTATCAGTGAATGATGGTTTATGCCTACCAATGATGAAGAATACTTTTTACAATGCAGATCGAATATATTGTAAAAATCTGGCAAGAAATGATACTTTTACAATGTATTTGATCACACAGGTTTATTGCTATCAGGTTTAATATGGTTTCTTTAGGTTGATTCCAGCTAATAGCAATCCAGTTGGGCCTATAAAGTTCTTCAAATTGTCAACCAGTCACACACCAAGTTAGTTCTTCATAATTTTTAAATGTTGATGAAATTGGAAAAAATTTTTTGCTGACTGTCACGGACATTAAATAATATCAATATGAATGTGGTAATTATAACCTGTATATATTTTTATAAAATTATTATTAAAGTTATTCCTTCTTTATGGGAATTTATGTATTGTAATGTCTGTATTTCTTTATTTGCTTCTATTTATTATTAAGCTTAAACACAATCATGCAATCACTCTTAAATTTTGATGAACAATATAGTTTTAATACCATATAAATATACAGAAGCATGAACACAAATTACTAATTTCACAGAAAAATACATAAAATACTTGCATGTTAAAAAATATATGTCAGCATTATCACAATCTAAATAAGTGGGTAATGGAATTTACTACTGCTCACAATACTGATTTTGGAATGAATACTGTACTATAATATATTAATAATTCTATATATAAACTATAAAATTTGTCAAGCAGTTTTGACAATTTGTATGAAAGGGTTAAAAACTGCCACCATGCGAACATTATTCACCCACACTATATACCATTGCTGAGACCAGACAAGGAGATGCCAACATGGAAGTAGATTAGAATTTCAGGCTAACACTTTTCAATATCATTTGTCTAGTTTGATCCGTCTTCTTGAAATTCATAAATGTTATTGGTATTACATTGGAAATATCTATGGAAATTCATAATTGACATACATATAACATACCCAGTTTATGGCTGTGCTGTTCAACCAAAGCCGCTCTCACATTGAACCATAAATATGTAATTCAAATGTAAATTCATAACTATTTAACACTTGAACACTGCTGCAACATTTTGTCAATGTTTTTTTCTGATATACCTGACAACAATGTTCATGAATATTATAACAATGTGTTTGTTGGGATGTATTGTGGTCCACGAAAGTTGAAACGGCAAGAAATATGGACAATACAAATATCCTGTATTTAAAATAACCTACAGTAATTTCAGTTCTTTATCAAATGAATAAAAATATTTTAACAAAATATAAATTGTAGTAAAATAATTATAAAACCATTTGATATAATGCACATATTTTAGACTAGTCAACAGACTGCATCTGTACCACTACTACTCAGTATTCAGGGGAGGATCCAGTAGGGGCTTTGGGGGCATGTACCCTAGTTTTGCCATTAAATTTTAAAATTCTTAATGCAAATCAATGTTATGTGCTACTCACCTATTCTGAGACTGTTGTGCCCCCATCGGCCCCTGATATTTATAGCTTTCAACAACAAATAACATTTTGTTAAATTTAATACTGCAATAATGAGGTGATATTCTGTGATAACCTGGAAATTATTGCTTTAGCTGAAAATTTAAAACTATGATGACATGAGTAACTGAATACAGTACACTACATTACCCTCCTTCACTTTCTTAAAATCTAATATAAAAATGTATTGCCATTCAACTTAAAATAAGGGTAAGAAAAAGTTCTCCTTTGCCAAATTGATGCACATTTAAATAATATCCTGAAGTCTTTATATATACCCCATATTTCTTTAAAATTTAATGATTTCCATAGTCAATCTTTAATCATTGAAAACTAATTTTGTTTTATCTGTAACTCACTGGTAGTATATAACTTTGTGGTTCTTTTACTGTAATGACTTTTTTTTCCCCAAATTTTGAGGAAGCAGTATATCTTCAAGATATCATTAAATTTTCATTACATTATGTAATAATGATTAACTATGGTGTATATATCATTGAAATAGTTGTTAGTATATGTTTCAGTTAAATTTATTAAAGATTCAATCACCGGTTCACATGTTGGACCACAATTCGTAACTTATAATTAACAAAGATGAGCTAAGACGCCATTCTATTCCATATTATGGCCCCAAATTATGGCTAAATATTCATGATGATTTAAAAACAAAATTCTCCATAAACACATTATTACTAACACCTACCTTAAGGGGAACTTAGACAATAGGGAAATTAAAAAACGATGTTAAGGGAAAAATAACACATAAAGATGTTTCCCTTAAGTCCAAGTTAGTGCTAGTTATTATTATTATTATTATTGTTGTCATTATTATTATTACTACTATTAATATTATTACTTATTAGTATTACTATTATTATTATAGTTATTGTTATTACAATTATTATTATTATTGTTATTATTACTACTACTATTAATATTATTACGTATTAGTATTACTGTTATTACTAGTTATTATTATCATTAAACTGGTTTTAAAGGCGTAAGAAATATAGAAACAAGTTCTCACAAGATATATGTCTATAATGATATAATTTTGATAACTTATTTATTTATTTCTTTGTTTTATTTATATTTCGTTTTTCCTTTGTTTTGCTTTAAAAAAACATAAAAACAATAATATAGTTTAATCCATGCTGACCAAGCTAATTAGACGACTCTAATTAGCTTATTTACCCTTCTCCACAAATCAAATTAAATTATTTGACGATTTATTATACCTTTGTATTGTATTGTTTTGAATTGTGGAAATAAACATTGAAAATTGAACAAGTGAAATCTAAAAGATTCATTGAAGCAACATTATTAAGAATCCAGGGGTGGACACATAAATGTTATCAATATGACTGAATTAATAGTAAGTTGACCTAAATTAAAATATTATTTTAAGGCCTCTGAAAATATTAGTTCATTAACAAACCCACATCATCATCAGACCATACTTCTATGGTAGGACTAATGTATGTGTTGATCCAACCATCAGAAATTTTTGTTGACCTCCCCCCCCCCAGAAAAAAACAAACAACAAAAGAACATGCAAAATCCTAGACCTGTCCCCTGGCATCACATCTTAAAAGTTACCCTTGTCATCTTTGCTAAAAAGATTCATTTAACCTACACTCATTAACCTTTAAGTTAACCCTGACATCTTAATCTATGCTCGAACTTATTCATGCAACTTAGCTTGTTACAATCCCTTCAAGATATTCGTGATATCTTCAAACCTCAACTTTTTAAGTTACCCATGAAATCTTAAGGCTACTCTCAATTAATCAAACCACACTTATTTATTTTAACAATAATTACATGTACAGTGAAAACAATTCAATTAATAAAAAGCAAGGCTATTATTGTTTGACCATTCTGGTTGCACTTTTTCTGATACCCTTGGTGATTAAAACCATTGGCTGCCATGCACCATTCTCTTCTTGTTACTTAGTTGCCACAACAAGTTTATGTATTCAAATGTATTGTTTTTTTTCCAAATAATTTTATTTATTAACAAACCATCTAATAAAATGGCTGAAAAATACCACTGGATGATAAAACTCATCTTTGGCAATGTACAATTTGTTTTTGCACTACTATTGCTTTACCATGTTTATTAATTTACGTTTCAAAATATTACAGTACATGTTTCTCCATAACCGATAACCACACATATTATTGCAATTCATTATTTATTCCACAAAAGTGTTCTTTGACAAGTATACTTGTTGTGACGACATCGGCAACAGGAGATGAGTTCATGGCAGTCAACTGTAGTTACAATAACGAAAACACTGATTATGGAATGGTAAAAACAAGGCTTTGGGACTGAGGTCAATTTAAAAGCTGAATTTTCTTCTTCACATCACAAAAGTTTGTTCATGATACTATCTAATTTAATTCAAATTTATATAGTTAAAGAGGTTTAATAATCAATAATGAGTTTAATGGTTTATTAATCAATAATGAGTACAGTATATACATTATTGATGATTATATATGTACATATACATTGATATATAAATATATATTATAGATGTAATTATATATATGGTTCTACCTCTGGCTAGCTATATATATATATATACATAAATATATATATATAGCATATTAAAAAATGATGATTCCACGTTTGCTTCGATAAATAAAAAATATAGAAAGACAGCAATATAAAACAGCTATGAGTTGTAGACATATTAGAAGACAGTATATATATATATATATATATATATAGAGAGAGAGAGAGAGAGAGAGAGAGAGAGAGCCAGGGGTACTACAAAAACGAACTTGGTTTATTCTGTCCAGACGATCTGGTACCTTATACTTGTATATAATTTTAATTTTAAAAAATGGACTAGTAAAAGTTAATATGCAAATCATATTCAAAGTACATATTAATTTAACAATTATGATGTTAAAACTGAACAATAAGCCAACTAGAAATTCTAGGCTTTTACGTTTGTTTGCGGTTTCATTAAAAACAAGTTAGAATGCTTGTTTACTGGATTTCTTAAATCAATTCTACCTTGGTTTACTCAGTCACTCAATAAAATCATTATTCTGATATTAAAAACCAATCTTAAACTAAACATCTGAATGTTTATTCAAAGCCTGAACATATGCATAATGTTACGAAGCTACAGAAATATATTTCAATCTTAAAACATTCACGCTTGGTCACACATTATAAGCACATCATGGTCAATAGTTGAAAAACATTGTTGTTTGTTAGATTTTCACATGCTTCTTTAAAAAAAAATCTTTGTTCAGATACATCGGATACAAAATATAGGAATGAACATGTTTGTAACCTGGATTGTAGTCTAACATCTGTGCCAAGCAAGCTGGCTCCAAGATCCAGTGTTTAATGAAGTAAGGCAAACAACTGTTTAAGCTTAAAGGGAATGCAACATATAAACAATACTAATTACACACAATTCTTTGCTAATATATAGATATATGATTCATTTTGGTATGAATAACTATAATAGCATTCGTATTTACAGTAGATAAACAAAGAGACTATGCCAACCAGTCAGTCCAAGGAATTAAATATTCATCTTGCAAGAAAATAATTGGACGGCCATTACAAAATGCATCCAATCACTTTTATTATTTAATTGCGACGACAGTAAAATCATTGTGCTGTAAATGTCATAATTCTCTGTTGTAGCATAAAAAATACTTTTGGTAGGTGATGATAACCATTTCAAACATAAAGACGCTTGTGGGCAAATCTTGCCCTTTTTTTTAACAATTCTATTTGGAAAATGTTTATCGGATAATTTCAATCCGATAATTTGTTTAATTTGTTGGTTAATCAATACATTGTGAAAAGCAGTTTATATTGCAGAAAATGAGTTTCTATTATGTAGTGTTAGCCAATCACAGGCAGAGTATCACCAATCACAGGAAAGTGGATGATTAGCTAATCATAAAATTGTAACACCATCTTTTTTGAGAGCATCCAATAAATACAAAAGAACAGACATTTCAGGATTTAAAATGAGAACCAACCATACATAACATCCAGAAAGGTTTTATTGTTCAGAAATTCATTATCAGATTGCTGTTCTGTTCATAATATTTTGTAACCTAGTTAATAAGGACATTTATAAAGTTAATCAATGTCCATGTTTTTAGCTGAATCTGTCTTTTTATAGAATGTAAAATGCAAATAAATTGAAAACTAGTTGACATTGTCTCTTTTACTTTTAAAAATTACTGAGATTACTGGAAAACTATGAAAACATTTATTAAAAATATTTCTTTTGTCACAAGTCACATATGCCTCACTTCAGTTACCACATGTCACATGCTTCATGTCAGCTGCCACATACCAAATGCTACTCGCCATCACTAGCTTACAATGCGTGTCATGTTGGCGTTGAGAGTAATCCGCACTTGGCTTTACCAAACTTCACATTTATTAGCTGGATTCATCCTTGATCCCTTTTTGCAATCGTAAAGTTCAGCAAAATCCTCTGAATTAGATAATGTTCCTATGACCCTGAAAATAAGATTATATGAAACTGACTTAACTGCTCGGCCAATCAACTCTCCAATGATGGGATTAGATGCTTAATGGCGGGATGAGATGTTTAATGGCGGGATGAGATGCTTAGTGATGGGATGAGGTGCTTAGTGATGGGATGAGATGCTTAGTGATGGGATGAAATGCTTAGTGATGGGATGAGATGCTTAGTGATAGGATGAGATGCTTAGTGATGGGATAAGATGCTTAGTGATGGGATGAGATGCTTAATGACAGGATGAGATGCTTAGTGATGGGTTGAGATGCTTAGTGATGGGATGAGATGTTTAATGACAGGATGAGATGCTTAGTGATGGGTTGAGATGCTTAGTGATGGGATGAGATGTTTAATGACAGGATGAGGTGCTTAGTGATGGGACGAGATGCCTAATGACAGGATGAGATGCTTAGTGATGGGATGAGATGCTTAGTGATGGGTTGAAATGCTTAGTGATAAGATCAGATGCAATGAAATGAAAGGATGAGATGCCCATAAGATGCTTAGTGGTGGGATGAAATGCTTAGTGATAGGAGCAGATGCCTAATGAAAGGATGAGATGCTTAATGACAGGATGAGATGCTTAGTGATGGAATGAGATGCTTAGTGATGGGATCAGTTGCTTAATGATGGGGAGAGATGCTTAATGACAGGATGAGACGCTTAGTGATGGGATGAGATGCTTAGTGATGGGATGAGATGCTTAATGATGGGATGAAATGCTTAGTGATAGGATGGGATGCTTCATGATAGGATGAGATGCTTAATGATGGGATGAGATGCTTAATATGTCTTAATTGAGGTTTTGATGATCTTTATCATTCGTTTGTGTGATATGAATTGACATATAGTTGCTGTTATTAATTTGACTGGAACAGTCGTAGCAGGGTCACCAACAACCAGGTTAACAGCATGACCCTCCCATTTATACTCCTGGGTGAAGAGTCGAGGCAAACATACGTAAAGTGTCTTGGCCAAGGACATAAGCAGTGCGGCAAGCGTCAGTCTCGAACACCTTACACACTGCACCACACGCTCCAACAGAATTCTTTGGGATGAGACGTGTTATAATGAGACATGTTATAATGAGATAAGATACTTAATGTGTGGAGAAGATGCTTAATGACAGAATGAATTACTTAACAATAGAATGAAATGTTCAATGATGGAATGTTAGAGTGGTAGCTGAAGGTGAAGCCTCAAAGATTTTGCATATTTGTTGTGCTGGCATTCTTTTCCTCAATGGGCATAGAAGATGATTGCATTTGCACTATTCAAGTGTAAATATATTCTTATTACTGTTATCATTATTATGAATTAAATGAAAACAGAGGGGAAATTGTTTATATTATCATGTGAGCATTACAACAAATTAGAGAACTGGTGAATTTATTAAAGTACAGAACAAATCAGAAGCAGAGGATTTGTGGAAAAGTGTGTAATACATAGTACAACTACAAGGAGGCATGTACCATATATAAGCAAATATGTTTGACTACCTTCACACAATTATGACATGTCTGGATGATATTATGTATGTGTGTCTGATTGTTTTAATACAACCTGCATTAGCTTACCTGTACTTAGCTGGGCTATGAGGATCTGTCAAGATTTGCAGGTGTGCATCTTCAGGTGTGCTAGAGGTGCACCACACCTGAGCAAAGCCAACAAAGAACAACTGCTCCTGACTGAGTCCAATGGCGGGTAATTCTTTTTCTTTACCATGATCATGTACCCACTCTTGATATGCCTGTCAATGCAAAACATATCTGTCAATATTGTTGCTTATGCATTTAATGAACTCCTGATGCTTTGTGGACATTCATATGCTGTTGATGTGTGCATTTTAATGCCATGTTGGATTGTAATTAATGCTGTAATTTATTTAGACCTGTTTTTAATGCAAAATGTAAATACTGAAATAGTTTTAACAAAACATTTTAAAAATGTTTTTGAGCATTTTAAAATAAAATTTTACATTTTTACTTATTTTTTTTACTGTATTATGTTTTAAAGGTATTATTTCTACCATTTTTTATATCGTAATATATTGTTTTACATTTATAAATTTTAACCTTGAAACTTTATACTGTTAATAATTAATAATTGTATGCCTTTTTAGCCTACTATTTTATGCAATGCAGCCTTTTCATCTAATTTTATTTCTATTGTTTTTTCTCAAGGACCCCATTGGAAATAAGTCGTTTATATACAAAATTTTCATGGGCTATCCTAGTATACCATTTTTCATTTCATTTATTTATTTCGTCCAATTTTAAAAACATTATACAACAAAAACAAAACAAAACACCCTTGACAAAGACAGGATTCCTGTACAAATTTTCTCCCCTCAAGGGTGACACTTAACAAATAATGATTAATAAATATATAAATATATCCAAAGGTTATGATTATTTACAATAAAAGGCAAATTAGAATATAATTTGGATGGTTTACAACATTGCATTTTATTAAGTAAAATTTTAATCTTTTCCCCTAATTTAAAGTATGTTTTAACTTTTAAGAAAATCATTGTTATTTGCTTTTTATTGTTATGATGTTGGGGTATACTGAATAAAGTCATGTCAAGTTGTGGAGTAATGGCTCTGGAAATTTGCTGACAGGAAGAACCAAGAAGCTGCCTGAAGCTTTGGTCCGGGTCCCGGAATAAAAACCCAGGTGTGGTTTCATAGAGAGAGATTTTATGGTTTGAGATGGTCAAAACTGTGCTTTTAGACCGCAATATTAGGGACTGGCAATCACAATAACTTTGTTGGGATTGGCAAATAAATGTGTTTTTTTTTTTAACAATTTTGCTGTGCAGTGCTGTGCAGTCGAACAACAGGCTGTTAGTACTACCACTGATTTTGTGATAACATTAACATGTTTTTCTATGTGCATATTCAATGATGCTGTCATGTATCTTCATCTTATTTATGCTGCCGAGTGCAATATAATACATTCAGTACTCTTTAACAATACTGGCAATTTTAGACACAATTGTGGCAAATTGTATTTCGGAAAACAATGGCCAAAACATGTTAGAATGTCAACATTTTCGAAATCTATTTTATTGCACTAAACTTTATATATCTACATCATTCTATGTTGTTATTTTCCCCATTTTTTAAGGATTTGGTGATGGTCTCTGTCTGAAAGCCTAATTTCTTAAATACTGTAATTGAAATAGCTGTATGTTTAGACTTCTGTAACTTCATAACAAACTGTTGGATTGAAATGATTATTTTACCATAACTTTTATTTTACTGTTTAACCCTGTATTAATAACTAACAATCGATTTTTGTGAGGAGTGAATGGTTTGGCTTGTCTTTGCCACAAATGCAAAGCAATTAAGCACTTTATAATGCCATAGAAAAAACACTTCAATGACCTGCAAGCATCTCTTTACCATATAATTAATTAAATAACAATAAATAAATAAATTAATTTAAATTAAATCAAATAAAAAAAAATTAATTAACCATATAAATTACCAGTGATACTTACATGAAAAGCAGACTTAAGACCACCGTTGTCAGCAATGTTCTCCCCAATAGTTTGCTGCCCATCAACCTGTAATAACAACACAACAAAATAATAATGCTAATAATACACAAATAGGTATAAATTATGAACAATTAAGTTAAAATTGTAATTATGTGGTATGGTAAGAATATTTTAACTTGGTAACATTAATCAAATAGTAAATGCCTTTAAAAAGCAAACAATTTCCTGAGTAAATAGGCCTACATCATTCACTTGAGTGATTCCTATAATTACTTACGTTGTCATTGTCAACTTTGTATTTTGAATACTGGTCAACCATACAATCCAATTGGTTTTCAAATCTTTCTATGCTCCGATTGTTCCACCAGGGTCGTAGGTTACCATATTTGTCAAAACGACGACCCTCATCATCAAATGCATGCGTCAACTCATGGCCCATCACAACTCCAATTCCACCAAAATTCAGAGATCTAAGTCAAATCAAAACTACTTCAATTTATGCAATGAAATAATTAATCTATATCTCAGACATGTTCAATAGTTACTTTATGCTAAAATAAAATACTGTACCATACATATCCATATACAGTATCGTATGTCTCAATGAAATTCATACTACACTGAATGCAAAGGAGGAAATACAATTTTTTATATGCTGAACAACTGATTTCTCTAAGACACAAAAATTGTGTTTGAATGAAAGCTTAGGAATGGTAAATGAGATACAGATTTCTGAATATTTAAAAATTTGGGAAAAAAAGCGGGTGTAACCATCCCTTTCCGCGATCCCCCCCCCCCCACCACTAGTTTTTAAATATTAAAAAATCTGTATCTCATTAACCAGTCACAAGTTTTCTATTCCGGATCTTTGCTTTAAGAACTGAATAAATAGTAATACATTTTAGATCTACAGAGAGAGGTTTAGTCAATGCAGTATTGTTAAATGGCAAGTCTGTCACACCAAAGGGTGTCACTGTTGAGGATGTCATTAATGATGTCACAAATAAAATTATCATTATTGAAGTTTTCACTAAATTTGTTTTCACAAATGAGGGTGTGATTTTGAGTTTTCAACTGAGGGTGTCACAACTCAAGTAGCCACCATTGAGGTTGTCATTAATGAGATTGTCACCAATTTTGCCATCATGGAGTATGTTACTATTAAATTTACCACCAACAAGAATATTCTGACTGAAATTTTAAATTTATTAATGTGGAATTCAACTTACTTTGGATAGTCAACATCATAGAATGGAGCCTGAAGAATACCGGCAGGAAAAACTAAAACAAAGACAAGAAAAAGCAATAATTACATGTGAGATGAATTACTGTACTAGCATCAGATGAAAAAGGAATTTTACAACCCAACCTCATTACAATAAAATAAGTAAACCACTGGCACAGGACGCAACTGAGCTGCGAACCTCATGCATATGGGCAGGGGGTGGCGTGTGAGAAGATGCGTAGGCCAGCTGGATGGTGGCACCAACCCAACAAGCAAGCGTGTCTTTCGAAGCTGGGCCATGTGGGGCAACAGAGGAAACAAAAAGATGAGAGTTAGCACTCCTAAGTGATTTCGTGCGGTCAATGTAAAATTTGATGGCCCTAACGGGACACCATAATTTATCTTCTCTAACCCCCGAATGTGCGGCAATGGTGGGAATGAAAGTAGCAGGAGGCGTATGCGCCAAGGTCTGCGTCTTAGAAAGAAAACCTGTACGAAAAGTAAGACGGACACCACCACATTCAAACCGAATGTGTCTGGGCTCCAAGCAGAGATCGTGAAGTTCCCCACAGTGCTTGCAGGATGCAACTGCAACTAAAAATGCCGTCTTGAGGGACAAATGATATAATGATGCTGAGCCTAACGGCTCAAAAGGAGGTCCTAGAAGAGCCTCGAGAAATTGTGAGGTCCCACCGAGGCAGCAAAACACAGGCGAGGTGGTCGAGAATTAAACATTACATGCATTACTGCGCTATCGCGCTAGAAGTAGAAATACTCGATCTGTCGGGAAATTTGGGTACAATGACAGCTAACGCTGACCGATATTCTGTGACGGTGAGCACCTGCAACCCAGATTCAAACGAATAATGCAGGAGAGTACACACCTCTCCTAGAGAGGGAGACAGTGGATCAATTTCGTGGTCGGAACACCATCAAGTAAAATGCTTAATGCGACTGTTGTAGACGGTCCTGGACTCACGGCATGATTGGGCGGCAAGGAAGGCAGGGCCCTCTGGAATCCCATCACAACTCATCCCGGACAAAGGCCAGACAGTCAAAGACAGGGACTTCAGGTTGTTCAGTCCTATCCGAGCTTAGGCCTGAGACAGAAGGTCCGGGCGAAGTGGTAGAATGCGTGGGAGATCGTAGAGGAGATCCAACATCAGAGGGAACCACCACTGTCGGGGCCACCAAGGAGCTACAAGGACGACCTTGCACGTGTGACGCCGGATATGAGCCACCACCCGAGGAAGAAGAGAGAGGAGTGGAAAAGCGTAGGCCCACATACCATCCCTTGGGATTGACAGGGCATTCATGGCTCAGGCCGTGGGCTCTGGGTAACTAGAGCAAAACACTGGGAGCTTCCGCTGTCAGACGAGGCCTCCACTCCGTGGGCAGAAGGGACTGCTGACGGGACAATGCATTGGCGAAAATGTTTAACCTTCCAGGTACATGAACGGCCGATAGCATGATGTTGTGATGGCCACACCACATGAGAAGCTGCGTCGGCGAAAATGTTTAACCATCCGGGTATATGAACGGCCGATAGCATAATGGTGTGATGGCAACACCACATGAGAAGCTGCTATGTGTAACAACAAAGGGTTGGGGAATGTGTTCCCCCCGACGGTTGATGTATGACCCACCGTGGTATTGTCGGCCTGAACAAGGACTACAGTACTTCTCCTTGCACTCAATGCAGTAATGCCTGTAGTACCCGAAAACTCGAGGACATTGATATGATAGTTTGCCTCTTCGCTGGACCAGTCATGAAACTTGGTCTGTGGAGCAATAACTGCCCCACCCTGACTCGGATGCATCTGTGGCGATATGAATGCGTGGAAGGGATTCGGGAAACGGTTTTCCCGCCCTAAGGACATCCTCCTGAAGCCACCACCGCAGATGGGATGCTACAAATGTTGTCATCGGTACAGCGATTCACAGATCCCGAGAAGACGGGGTGAAATGGGACAGCAGATGGAGTTGCAAGGGACGCATGCGAAGACGGCAGTCAGGTACGAGATCCACAAAACTGGCCAGATACCCCAGAACCCTGAGCCAAAGTAGAACTGGAGATGAAGAATGTGCCAGTAGGCATGAAACGGTTTCCGAGGGCGATGTGACTGATCACCGCAGGTTGATGAGAGCCCCTAGGTACATGGGAAATTGCGAAGGCACCAAGTTTGACTTCTCCCTGTTGATCACGAAACCCAGAGACTCTGTAAGATGTAACACAACGTCGAGGTGATTTAGCAACACCTGTCATGATGCGGCAAGTATTATCCAGTCGTCCAGGTACATGAAAATCCGAATCCCCCTGGCATGGAAAATGGCCGCTAGGTACTTGACTACTCGGGTGAAGACCGTGGAGCTGTGGACAGGCCAAAAGGAAGCACCTGAAAATGGTAAGTGAGGCATGTCAACTGGAACTGTAGCCATTTGCGGTCGTCCGGGTGGATAGGAATGAGGAAATACACATCCTTTAGGTCTATGGTCACTGCCCAATCGCCAGGCTGAAGACCCTGGAAAACCACAAGCAAAGAATCCATGCGAAACCATAGGGGCCTTATGGACGAACTGTTGAGACTGCGAAGATTTAAAATTGGACGCAAACCTCCAGACAATTTCTCTATGAGAAAAAGGGTGGACGTGAACCCGTCGACTAGAGAGGAAGGAGAGCAAATAACAGTGTAATCCACCCCAAGGTGGTCAAGAATGGCAGGCGCATGACCCTGCAAACCAAAGATTGCAGACCCCACAGGCATACCAAGCTCAGACGAAACATCGCCATCTGAAAAATCCATGCCAGCAGCAACAGGGAAAAATTCCCCAGGAACCCTAACCTCTGACCCCGCGGCAGACATCGTTCCAATAACTGGAACAGCTGGGGGAGCAGGCTGTGGAGAGGAGGGGAGTAACTGGCGCAGTGCCGACACGCTGCTGCTGCAATGAAGGCAACGCTTCGTTCGTAATGCGCAAAACCTGATCAGAGATCAATTTCACTAAATCAGGAGTAAGGACCTGCTCCTGGGACGCGCTTGAAGAACCCAGGAACACTGGAAGCCGGTGGGAAAGACGACTCAGAAGAAGAGTCTAAGCTGGGCCTGAGATTGCTAGCAATCCAAGCCGCAGCAGCCTGGAACCTCGCAGGAGTCCAGGCCTTACAAATATCACATGGAGCGCCCTGCCCGCAAGAGCGACAGGCCGGGCAAGCAGGGTGTTTATCATCGCGTCGGCTAGGCCTAGGCCCACCACACAAAGAACAAGTAGGCTTCCGCGCGGACAAGGCGACACACTGCACTTTACAACTCTAGTGAGTAAACAATAGCAACAATAGCAAGCTTTCATCACAAAAGCGAGAAGGAAACGAGGATTGTTCACGTAGGGCGTATAGGCAAGCTAGGCCGAATCCGTTATATTCTTTTATGCTCGAGAGGTAAGTTTCAAAGGAAACTTAGGCATTTATCGGTTTATCCAGGTAAGTATTCACGAAATATAGACTACTGTACGAGCATCAGATGAAATAGGAATTTTACAACCCAACCACATGACAATAAAATAAGTAAACCACTGGCAATTTTTAGAACAAAAGAAGTATATGAATTTGGAACAACTGACACCAAATAGCAAATTAAAAATAAATTCGGTTTCTTCTTAGGAACTTACTAAGAAAATAATGGAAATGTCCAATGCAGGTGTATATAAAAGCAATAATGCTACATAGAAGGTATTACAGTAATTTGCTTTGAGATAACTAGCAATCTTAGGCTAGGAGGCAACAGGTGGGTGCCTCACTTATAGACCACCAACATAATTTCTGACTTGTGCAGCCTATTTTGTGAATACTTACCTCGATGAACCTATATTTTCCAGAGTAATACCAACAATAAGAAGAGGGTAAGATAGACCACTACAGGCACTTGGTGTGACAACACCACCTAATACCCTATTCAGAATACACTCTATTGCAGTTGATTGCAACCGCAACAGAGTCGGTGGTAAGCGGTAGTAATCCAAAACTGATTACTCACAATCGCTTTCAACGAGTGCATTCAGACCAACACAAAAAACACTTTACATTCTAGGGCCTAGGCCTCTTTTGGTCAGGCCTATGTTGACTGACCTCAGTCGAACAGTGCTTGTGCAAATTGTTGTGATTTGTTGCGATAGAATTCCATGGTAAACGGTATAATAATAAACATTGCAGCACCCAATCGCAACAGGTAACAATTGCGATATCGATAATACTTATCGACAACTACTGGTGAACTTTCACACATGGTTTTACTTTGTGATTGGGTCCAATTGGGTGTCACAATTGCACCCAATCACACTGGCACTTGGGTAGGATGTTTATAAAGTTGATCAGTAGACTGTTCAGGTCTACTAACACTCATCTGTCGGCCAGCCAGGAAGTTTAAATAAGAAGATCAGAAGGAGGGGAACAATAGTCAAAGGCCAATTAGTACCCTGCATTCATGGTGTTGCAGCCTTTGACCTGAAGGGAGCCACAATGTCTGACAAACTGGAAGCAGCTCTAGGATGTTGATATTGATTACCACCCACAGAATTGGTTCCCAATATCCCTCAAGTATACATCGACATTCAGAATATGAATGAGACCGATTGACTGCTGATAAATTTAGACTAGGCCTACCTATTTCATTCTTAGTGGCAATATAATAAGCGTTGACTGTTGGAGGAGTCATTAGCCATTCCCGCCTTAAAACAGGTTGTCGCAAGCTTCTCAACATATCCAATTCAGACTCCTTTAGAACCTGAAGATTATTCTCGAAATACTGTGTGCTGTTGATGGTCAACTGAAAAATGGTAGAAATAACAGAATTACCAAAATGTAAATTTATTTTTTTTAATACATACACAAAATTTTAGTCTGTGTATTAATCTATGCTATTCTAATGTATAACATTATCAATTATAAATTACTGGTAAGTTTTTATTTACATACTGTATCTTTACACAAATTTTTTTTTAAATTTCGCTTTTCCCCTTCACCACTAATTTATCTTAATGTGGTCAAATTTCCAACATGTGTTTGATTCAATATATCTTGGCGGTTATAAACCTGTTTTTCTTTTCCTTTTGTATGCTTCATGTTATTGTCAAAACAAATTTGTTGCTGATGATTTAAGTATTCCTTCATGGTATAATACTGTTCTTTTAACAAAATAGAGCGTGAAAAATACACACAGAAACACTATTTCAACATGGAGGAATAATCACAATAGACTGGTATACACAGTTAAGCCACAGTTTGAAAATGGTGAGCACTATTATCAAGCAAAAAAATGGTGTTGCAAAAGCCTTCTATTTACTTTCATTAAATCAAGAATCATTGGTATTCAGTGTTAATAATAGGAATTTGTAAAAAATGTTGTTTATTAAAGAATGCTGACAGATTTAAACTTTTACATACAATTTTATAATAATCATTCAACCTCGTTTCATTCATTATGAATTCTGGAAAGCCTATGAGGTCAACTACAGCTTCAGCCTGAAAAAAAAAAACCAGAATAGTTGAAAAAATGTTGTGCAAATGAAGTTTGACACTTTCTGCTGCTTAGGGATACAATGACCTCCACAGGGTCGAGCTCTATGTTTCATATTTTTACTTGTTTTTAAATAATTTTTTTTTTGTTTTTAATTTCAACATCAGTTGGCCATGTAATGAGGAATGCCCTATATGCTCTGTTTTTATAGGCTTAGTAAATCTTGTTCACTTCAATTGTTTACTTTTTGATTTACAAATTATATTCAAATCAGGATTCAAACCCAAGCCCTTCCGATTACCGGAATACTAAAAAGCTGCTAAAACTGCACTTGGCTCATCCTACCTTTTCTGCTGCAACTCTCCTGGTTTCATCATCCATCCACGCTAAATCAGGAAGATTGTTTTTGAAGGCATCACGAATCTCTTCAATCATAACTTTAGCCTGTTAAAAGAATCATCACATCTTCAATTGTTTCCTATGCATGAACATTTGAGTGCTTGATTCCTATAAACATCTCCATCATGTAATGTACTGTATCTATTATAGTATGATGTAGTATGAGGCAACTGAACTGAGCACCAGTGGCGGTGCCTGCAACTGAAATTTGGGGGCCCCCAAGGGCAAGGTAACATTTTAAGGAGGGGATATGCTTGGGAGACCTGAGGTGGGCGTGGTTGGGCATTACTGAAAATGTCTCGAAAGTGGTCCGGGGAAAAAATCCCCCCCCCCAAAATGACATTTCAGAGGGTTTCAGAGGCTTATTTAATTGATTTAATAGATAGATAGTCTATTAATATGTAGGAAATACATGTCATTTCTTTTTCCACCCGACACATTGTGGTTTTCTTCTTTTTTGTGGGTAAAACTGGGGGGGGGGGCAAGAAAATGATCTGTGTGGCAAACTCCCCCCACCACCACTGCTGAGCACTAAACTGAACTATATTTCAGAAACTTAACATCATATATTATCTACTGTATTAAAATAAAGTTTTTATATTAAACACTTTCAATACATGACTTATGAACAAATCAAATAAAGAATATTATAATACAAGGTAATATAATACAGTATGAAGTGAAGGCAGCATATAGAGTTGTTGATATTTCAATGTATGTGGCAATCCGTTTCACAGTAAACTTCCACAGTAAAATAAACAATGATTGTACGTTAAATCTTGCACTTTGATTGAAGAGAAAAATACAGTACAGACTTTTCATTGAAGGGCTATGTTTGATACAGTTAAAACACGTTCCTATTCAAGCACTGTTATTATTATCTACCTGTTGTTTATATTGTGTTTACATATGCTATATACAGGTATATATGTTTAAATCAAATACTGTAGATAATAATACATACAAGAATATAGGAACATGATGTTATAAATCAATTCAAACATAGTAATAATCAATGAAATTTCCTCATTATAGTTGTAGGAAAGTATATTCACTGGTAGAATTAAACTTGTATATACAAATTTGCTCCACTATGTATGAGCCCTCAAATTTTATGAATGGAGGAGAGAAACTACTGTAGTAGTCTTAGATTCCAAAAAATATTGTTTGGGCCTCTGTGACTAAAAAGTATGACTTTTGCTGAGATAGCGAGAGATTGTAGGTTTGATTCCACCAGAGACCCTTTTTTTTAGGCAAACCTAGTACCATCTACGTGGTCTGTCTCTTATACACATCTAGATGTGTATAAGAGACCAATGTAGCAGCAGACATTTCATAAATATCTGAATAAAATCACAACAGATTATTGAGATACAAGCGTAAAAATCCACAGGCGGCCATTTTGAAAAATGCCTCCAAATGGGACTTTCCCCCCATATCTGGACGGTATATAGGAGCTATATTTTATCTAAATTGGTCTATCTTGCCAAATCCATCGAGAAAAAAAGGTATCCTAAAATTAGTCATGGATCTCATGAAAATGACTCTACTATAACTGGACAATAACATTTGTATCATTAATAAGTTGTTTTTTTCTCACAAAAGTATAGCAAATGTGGGATACTAAATTGTAAGATACTTGCAGCTTTCCTATCACCACCTTTAAATGCAGCATCTACAAACATAGCACCAGCAGCCATTCCAATCAATTTGTCCACCACGGCGACACAGAACCGCCATTTTTGTGTAGGGCTTTTCTTGCCAGAGAGAACTTTTACAAGTTCAAGTTCTGCATCGGTAAACTCATGACTCAGCCATTCTGCCATAGAATCTGCAACTTGCCACATCATGTAATTGTGCAGGACCCTATGTAAAACAAAAATAATAATTATATATATATGAAAACAAGGAAATAATTATTCTAGATTCAAGTAGAATCAAATTTGTTTACACATATAACCATTTGTTATGATTAAATGTTTTTAATTTTGAAATGTGCAGCATAATCTCTCTCTGCATATTAATGATTTGACTTTATACTAATAAAAATATGTGGGAAGATGTGCCAACAAACAAACATGAGTAATTAGCTGCAGATGGTGGAATTTATATTTTTATAATCTCTTTTAGCAACTGAAAAACATATATCATATCAATAAATAATGTAAGCAAATTACAGTATGTTGTTTGATGACTAATTTCATAAATAGAGAAAATGAATGTGAGTGGATAAAACTGGTCTTGAAACAAGATTATTAGCTTTGATTTGATTGTTCTTACCTAGGCTCTGTTTCCAACAGGATTGTTGACAGATTAACTATAAATTCCTGATTGTACAATACGACTGGTTCTGATGGTTTAATGGTGATATCCACCGGTTTGAACTTAGCAGACATAAGCGATATCCAATCAATCTAAAAAAAATTTGAAGACTTTATGGAAAAAACAATACAGAGATAAACCATTATAAACATAACCAGATTAGGTCCAAGAATTGAAAAAAGAAAAAGAGAATACTGAGTATCATACGACCGTCGCACGATGAATCAAAATTTTCTTCTGACGAGCGATAGATGACGCAACGCAGTCTGCTGATTGTCAGTGGCAATCTGAACGGATCCTCATTAAAAAGACGATCCGTTGGGTCCGCGTCTTTGTGTGCTTTCTTAGTCGTGTTGCCGTTACGTCGCCGTCACACGCAGTGAGTAACCGGCTTTAAGGTGCAGAGCCCCTGTGTGGGATTGAGAGGCAAAGCACTATGGAACAATGAATTTCATCAATATTTGAAGGTAGAGTATATATTAAGAATCAAAAATTGAAAATCAGAATCTAGTTTAGCAATAGTGGATTCAAGAAGGGTGTTAACAGTTTAAATGCACAGTCTGACACTCCTGGTATTGGCCCATGGAATACAGTAGGCTTAATTAACACAGTTTAGAAGCTTCCATTTGGTTGCTATCGGCTAATGTTGATTACATTTATGATTTTTCTTTTAATTTTGTTTTGTAATTTAATGTAATTTAAGATCATACCCTGGACCTCAGGGAAGAACAGTGTAACAATACTGATTGAGTATGCAGAATAAAGAAAGATTTCTATGTATCTGTAAATTGTGTATCATAATTTCCTGGTCTATGCCATATGCCATCCTTAAATATATCATCAACAGAAACCAGGATAAATATGATTTTCCCCATAAAACGATCTAATCAATGACCGCAGCACAGGGTGGCCCGGGTGAGAATGCCAACCCTCCTGTAGGCCCACAAATAATTTTTCAAGAAAAGTTTGAATATTGATTTTGACAAAATCATAAGCCAATAGATTCCAATTGACTTTTACTTATTGTGGCGGGAGGGCATTAGAGGAGATTAAATAATAAAAGTAGTCTCCCAGAAATTTGTTCAAGGCATTCAGCCCTGGACCCCAACTGAGGGGTCCATGACAACTCCCTGGCCCCAACCTCAGTTTCTTGTTCCATCACAAAGTGCTTACTCAGGGCCCACCCAACATTCAAACTGTGCTGCCTTTAACTTATTTAACATCATCTAATTTAGCATGGGTGCCAGCTGTCAGCTGAAAAAAAGGTTAAGGTTGGCATTCGACGTAGACCAGAAAACGACAATCCACAAATCATCGTCAATCATGAGTTTTAGATTTTAAGCGACGATTAATCTGGGACTGTCTGACGTTATTTGCAAGACATGTGTGCGTGCATAATTGTGTTCATATTGTTTGAATATCGCAGAGTTCCATATAGGATGTGAAACCAACTTTGAATCCATCATATCACAAAAAGCTCACTATTTGTGTCATCAACATTTGTCAATGACACTCCTTCAAATTGGCGCATTGAGACTTGTATAATTGAAGATTGGATTGGATTGGACTGTAATGAGCAACTGAAATTTAGCAAGGTAATTTGCTTCATTTTTGGCTTACAAACTTGTTTTCCATAAAATCGCTACACTGTCGCTGTGTTTTCAGTGCAACCATTGTACTGCGTAGCAGTCCTCGACACAATCGGGAAGGCTCCCTGATTTGACCAACCAATAAGCATCACCAAAAGCTGTTGGAGATAGCTTGTAGCGATTTTATGAAAACTATTTCATAATGAATTTTGTGTGCATATACGTGCCTCATGTACTATAGGCCTATTGATATGGAATAATAATATCTACTTTTCAGATTTCAGGTAAAAATAATTAAAAATATTAATAGTAATAATTCTGGAGCTGGTGTCCACTATTCAGTACTCAGCTTAAAAATTAATAGAGAAAAAAGAAACAGAAAAAAGTTTTGAAACTTGCGTAGCCGGGGTCTTCACGCCTGAATTCAATCAGTATTTAGTACTATATTCCTGAATGGGAGGGATTTTTTACAAGGTTCACTTAAAAAGGGATTCAACTAAACCAAACAACACCATCCCCCTACCCCCACCTTTGTTACTGGACTTGAACAAGAAGAAAAAAATCTATATATAATATAAATAGAGTTCAGATGAAAATATTTTTAAAATCATAAATTTTTTAAGAAAGTTATTTTTTGTTAATTTACGGTATACAAATTTGTTCAATAAAAATATCTAAGTTGAACACTTTTATGTTAATGAAAAAAAAAAAAGACCTCCATTAACACCTTAACAATCAATACATTTCTTATCAATTTTAGAAACAAAAAAAGTTAAATATGTGAAGTTACTGACCGCTGGCATGATCTGCTGTAAGTATTTGACATCGGTTTTATAATAGGTACTTGCTGGGCTTAAATCTGTGATCTGGAAAATCAATCAAATATTGCTATTTTGTACTTTGTAATAGTTGTATTTCAACATTCATGCATTATAAAGGGTTTTTTTTAAATGAATGTTACCAGAGGCTCTTACCAGCCATTATATGCTAGTGATCCTCAAAATACAGTTCTGCATAACTTCAGCCTGGCCAGTTTTGGTAAGCTGACTATCAGATCATCTGGTCATTTCTAAATTTGGTTCAGATATTTTTCCAAAAGATTCTCATATTGACAGATATATATGTTATTGGAGTATGTTACACTATTGCCTAGGTATAATATCAACATTTTACTGAAAGTATTATAAAAGCTATAGATACTTAGTACTCATTTAGTGACCCTTTCTCTAATTAATGGTCAATTAATCAATCAGATAGTCTGTTGTGCTCATCTGCTGCTGTTCACCCCTTTCCTCCATCGTTCACAATTATTCATCATGCGACAAAGTGTCATATATGTCTATACTCTAATGTCGTCAATCCAAATCTTGGCCATCCCTTTCTATTGATTCCACATGGCCTATAACTAAGCCATTAGAGCATCTGCAAACTACATAATAATATGTTTGCATTCTATGAATGATGGTACCAATATGTTATCATATTGGTACCATCATTCTATCAATGATGGTACCAATATGTTATCATATTGGTACCATCATTCTATCAATGATGGTACCAATATGTTATCATATTGGTACCATCATTCTATCAATGATGCTACCAATATGTTATCATATTGGTACCATCATTCTATGAATGATGCTACCAATATGTTATCATATTTTTTTATCAATTGTCAATATCTTACATTTGCAATTCTGGTTTCCAATTCCAGCACCTCTTTGAATGCAATTCTTGATTTGTTTTCCGGAGCACCTAACAACACAGCCAACTTTACATTGTACTCAGTATAAGCGTCCAATACCTATAATAAAAACACATTAATTCATACACAAACAAAAAACATTCAATTTACACTTGAAATGAACCAACATTCAATTTACACTTGAAATGAACCTAAAATAGAGTGGAGTTGAATGGCTTAGTGGTTAAGATGCTTCTAATGCCAAGGTCATGGGTTTAATTCCAGTGACAGCAGGACTTTTTCTCACAACTACACTCCCTACGACCATGGAGGTATAAAGATATTTAAAAAATATATTTTTATACCTCCATGCTAGGACTCATAAACAGACTTGGTTTGTAAAGCATCTTTCCATCCTTAAGTAAGTGGCGAGTGTACTTGATTTTAAGTTAAAACAATAATAAAATGAATATTAATAACAATGCACTTAATGATCTCCCATACTCTATACTCTTAAAAATACAATCCACAATGCTTGTATTTGAAAAAAAAATCTATTGTTTTTAACTGTAACAGATAGATCAACATTTGGTAAATAAGAATCTTATCTTATATCTTTTATATCTTTTATTTCAACAAACCAATTTGCAGAATATAAGCTGAATTACATGGTGTTACAAAATGTAAAATTTACAATATATAGAAATTATTTCAAGACAGTTAATTACAAACATTACTTTTTTACAGGACGGACCTCTACAAGGCTGAGGTCATCGACATACTTGAGGTTTTATTCAGAGACTCTTTGGCGGCGTTGTTAATTACTGCTATAAATATGATGGGGACGAGTTTGGTACCTTGCGGAACACCACAGGAGAGTGTTTTCCATTGTGACAAGAAAGAATGGTACTGTACCCGTTGACGACGGGCTGTAAGAAAGTGTGATATCCATGGTAATAACTCGCTTCTGACACCAAGCTCAAAGAGTCTCTGAATAGCCAAAGTATGGTCGATGCAGTCAAAAGCCTTGGAGAAGTCCGTCACAACGAGAGTACCAACAGTCTTACTCTTGTCGCAACCTTTAAAGAAAAGATTAAGCATCTCAATTAAACAATGGGAAGTGGACGATTCTTTTAATGCACCATATTGGTTATGGTCAATTGACTTGGATAAGTCATCCATACCCATTTAGAGACAAACCCTTCGCAAACTTTTGCTAAAATGGAAGTTAATGAAATTGGCTGGAGTTTAGAGACTACAGCCGGGGTTGTTTTAGGAATAGGGGATATTGTGGCATCCTTCCACATATGGGGAACAACATCTTCTTTTAAGGACGAATTAAACATATTGCATACTGGGATGCTGAACTCGTGTGCGAATTCTTTTAGTAGTTTTGCAGGTAGTGCATCAGGCCCTGTTGCTTTTTTAGTGTTTAATTTGGTTAATTGATGATACACCTCCCATACTTCTATCTTTGGTGGTAGGTTTGCAGGCAGGAAGCTTGGTAAGTCTGTTACATTAAGTTGAGGTCTACTTTGAGATACAGAGGCAAAGCTGTCATTTATTGCCTCTGCTATATCTTTATCATTATTAAGATTAGAGTCCTGGCACCGTGATAGTTGGGCATTGTTGACATTTATTTGTAATTATCTGGATCCCTTTGTGCCAACCATGTGGATCACTTGACTTAAGGTTTTGAATACGATCCTTATAATAAAATTTTTTTGCATGAACAATAGCATGTATGACCTTACGAAGAAACCGCCAAAGAAACATTTTTTTTCCCGCAAATGCTATCTGCCGTTTTCTAATTAACGATTTAATCTCAGGGGAGATCCAGAGTTTGTCCTGAGAGTGAAGTTTAATAATTTTGGTAGGGAAGTGGACATCTATAGCCTTATTAATAACTTTATAGAATGCATCAGCTTTATCGCAGGTAGAAGATGCCTCAATAACTTCTTGCCAAGGGTGGTTGGTTATCCACCTTCCGAACTCATAGATACAATGTTTACGTAAAGGTCTAATTAATCGTTTAGTTTGTTTACTTTTTTGGCTATACTGCCAAACTGGTGGAAGGTAAACAGTGTTATGATCGCTTTTCCCAATTGGACAGCTAACTATAGGACAGTTATTATTAAATCCAATATAGCATCACCTCTTGTTGGCTTATCTACTACCTGTTTCAATGAGTGAGCTCTGCACAATGGATTAATAATAAATTAAAATCTCCTAGAATCACAATACCAATATCAGGATCACATGAAAGTTGTTACCATATGTTCAATTAATACCTCTTTAAGTTCCGAGTTAGGAGGTATATACAGCACAAATACCAATTGCAGACACAGTTCTTGGAAGGCGATAGGGACGTACTCGAAGCCATATGCATTCTAATTCTTCGGGAACGCTAATGTCTGATAAAGTACTTACTGGCAAATTATCCTTTACATAGACGGCCACACCACCTCCTAGTTTGTCAACTCTGGTTGTGGTAAAGATATTAAAGCCATCAACTGCCAAGTAATCATTATTAACCATCTGAGGTTGCCAGGTCTCGGTAATAACTGCAATATCGGTTACATTGATATCAGATTGATGTAGCAGTATTTCAAGCTCATCAGATTTGTTCAATAACGATCGAGCGTTTGTAAGGAACAGTCTGGGAAGGGACTTGGCCTTACACAGAGTTGGAAAGCATGTCGGTAAGACTTGAACGAGAACAGATGGTGGCCGAACAGGACAGAATGGAACTGCTTGTCTGTTTCCAACTGCTACTTCTATTGAACGCTTTACCTTTCTGCCTGCCCGCCTGCCCCTACAAAATGCTGTTTTAAGTAATCCAAGTTCCTTTAGTTTGTACTTAATACTTGACGAAAGTTTAATATTTCTTAGTGCTAGTAGTCTCAGTGTTCTCCTATCATATACATACTGCGCTGGCCTATTATAGTAAGACTTCGCCACTGCTAGTCGTTGTATCGTTGAGGGAAACAATAACTTCACATATTCTGCCACGTACTACCTCTTAATTACGAGCGTTGCATACCGGTACAGGTTTAGCATCGCCGTCGCAGTACCAGGCCTAGGTAATTCCATATCATTTACAATGGCTTTAATCCAAAAATTTTACAATTGCTACAATTTTTCTTTAAACAGACTATCGAATGAATCATAATGAAAAAAATACGGTCACAAAGCCAATTAACGTCACAAAGACGATTTAAACAGTCTTAACATTGACAGACAAAACAAATGTGACTGCTACCAAGCGCCACCAATAATGACATTATTTTGAGTTTCTGTGTAATATGGAACCTCACTCAAAGTTAGGGTTAGTAAGTGCTGAGTTTTCTTATCAATCATATTTTAATCTAGACTATTGAGACTACCATTCTTTATTCATCATTAAGCCCTTGTTTCTTTTTTCTTTTTTTTTTTGTAATGTTCAATCCTTTTAAAAATTCAAATACTGTAATAGTAATACAAAATGTGTTTTTATACTGGAAGCATTGAGATGCAATAACCATGTTCAGGGGCGGTTTAAAATGTTACCAAAATCCTCAAAAGGAAAGGGGCACTCCCCTGGGGAAATTTTTATTCCTAGATGACCGGAAATGAGCTTTCGAGACTTCTGAGGTGTCTTTTAATGACCTCATGTCTTCAAAATTTCCCCCTCTTGAAAAAGGTAAAGTAATTTGATCTCATCCTTAGACCTATCCTAGACCTATATAACATAGATGGAAAAAAATCAAGACATTGTCCTTAGCAAAAATTGAATATATTATTGTATTCCAACAACTGAGTAGTTGGATACATCTTTCTACTATGGATCGATAACCGTCAGGCCTGACAAATGCTCTTTCGTACATAAATTATTACGACGTCGAATCGAAAACAGTGTCTTTTATGAGGCTGTATAAAACATTGACAAAGAATACTCCCATTATTATTATAATCAAGTACATCAAGTAAAACAAATGTAACTTACATCTGCATTTGCTGTCTTATTCAAATAATATTCGGTGTCTGGCAAAGTCAAGGATGGTATTTCTACCTGCAAATACAAATAAATAACTTAAAAGTTGAAGATATGCATATTACAACTGAATATCGAACATCATCTTGGAAATATTGCTCACTTTTTAATAGAAATATCTATTCTGAGATTGAATGATAAATAATAAAATAACTACTGATTATAACACACTCACTGCTATGCAGTATGACAGTTTACCACCAAGTAAATATTCCCCAGTTGCAAAACATATAAAACATCTGAAATATATTTATAGATACGGCCTTTCCAAGCTTCAGCAGGAGTGTTTTTTATGCAGTTGTGGAACTGGAAGCACCAGGCGCATCAAGGGGCCTATATGGATCAGACGTAGAGGGAAACGAACTATGAACAGAGACTATGGCACTCACATACTGAGTCACATTTATGACACTATTGTTTAAGTGACCCCACCTACAGTATTGGTGTGCATTTTAACAATAGTGTGCTCACTCTGAAGATGATGTTTGTGTAATGAACATTGAAAGTATCAGGGAATGTCAGTTAAGGTCAGTTCAAGTTTATTGGTTTGTTAAAATACAAAATTTCTCACTTACCTTAATTGTTCCTTAATTTGTAGATGGCCCACATAACAAAAAATACCCTTTTACTAAATTCACATGATTTAATGGTAATGGTAATTATATATAATTTATATTTGTCTTAACCTGTTGTACCATGCTATAGTAAATTTTTAAAATTTGTTTTCAATCTTAGCAGTTCCCATAATTTTTTATTATTATTTTTTTTAACAAAATTGTAATGCACTCTTTAATATTTTAGTGTACCTATTTAATTGATTCTTATGAATATAGTAAAGAGTTGGCACAATTCAGTTTGCAACTGTGAGTGCAAATCTTGTTTTTAATAAAGTGAAATATCTATCAAATGAAATATCTAATCACATTGCCACTTCATATGCTGTACATAAAAACAGACATCATTTGAAGCAATAATCCAAGGAAACGGTGAGCAATTTGCATGTCACAATAACAATTCGACTTATTAAATAAAAAAAGCCTTACCTCTATGATATGAACTTTTGAATTCTTTTCATCTTCCACAACATAAAATGGTTGAATGAGATCTAGGTCGTACTTAACTGCAATGTCAATCAATGTACTGTTGAAGTCAAAACTACGATTTTGCACGTCCTCCAATAGGTTCCATCCACCTAACTGTAACAAATATGTTAAGAGATTCCGCAGCTAAAATATTTACATTAATTTAATATATAACATTACAGTTTAGTGTACAAAAGATTTTTCTGTAGAACCATAAATACATATTTATAGCATAATTTCACAACGAAATAACATTGCAATGTTGCCCACAATGTTTGCCAACTTTAAAGCATTTCGTGTTTGCTGGGTATTTTTAAAATTATATGCATGTCATGAAAAAAATTAGTCCAGGGGAAGATTTAGGCGGGGTTAGCCCCCACCCCTATCAACATGCATGTTTGTTTTTTTTATGTCTGTGTTAAAAAGCCTATTAAGCTGTCCTAAATTAAAATTTTTATTTAAGACCTTTGGATAAATTATTTTATTATGTCATGACTGGACCTTATCCCATTGGTGGTTTTGATCCAAACCATCTAAAGTTTTGGTAGCCCCTTACAGAAAATCCTAGATCTGCCCTTAGGGTGGGTTTTCAGTGTTTGTAATATGTTTATGTATATTTCACGATAGCAAATGTTCATTAATTTTGTGGAGCTCAATGACCCAGTTGGTTAAGCCCGGTTGTAGCAACTTTTTCACAATCACAGATTTCTCTTCATAGTAAGGGTAACATAGGTAAACACCTGAAATTACATGGTATTAGTGATTCTGATGTTATTAACCACATCAGCTAAATGTATATAAATGTAAATCAAAATTTGACTGCCTCATTAAAGAAATGCTATGGATTAAAGATTTAAAACCATCTCTTAACAAACAGATTCTATTAAAGCAAAATTGTTTATCTAGCCAATCAATTTGCATGGAGCTTATCGGTATCATAGCTCCAACTGCTGTAGCTAGGTGTTTCTTGTGATATTTTAATTCATGTTGGCTTCTTAGGTTTGTCTACTTCTGTATATTGTTGTTCACTTGATCTTGAGAATGTGTCCATGATGGACTCGAAACATCGATCTTATTTTTTGTCAATAAATTTTGTTTTAAAATTATATAGTAAATGTCTGCTGATTCGTAACTTATTTTGTTATTGTTTAAATAAAAACAACCATAAAGCCTATGCGTTTCAACTGAATTTGTTCTACTCAGTGGGATACTTACACTATCTAGTACATCTAACAGCGGTTGCCCTTTCAATGATTCTATGATCTTGTTTTCATCCATGCATGACTTGTATAATCGGCGTGCCTTTTCTCGAGCATTGTTTGGGTCAACTTTTCCCTCTGGCTCTTTTTCTATGTATGCATAGCATAAACATATAAACAACAGAAGTCCAATAATGATGAATACTTTTTCATGGTAGGTGCTACACTTTGGCAAGAACATAATGCAAATTTTATAAATCGTATCAAACATAGTTCATCAACAAAAGTTCCTTATTATAGTTGCATGAAAAAAGGTCTCTGGTAGGAATCAAACACGCTATCATGGTGAGTGTTGCATCCTTTGGACCACATAGGCCGGTACGATATCATTACGGATCTAGGACCACTACTCTCTCTCACTGTCATATTACACTTGAGAGTTCACACGCAAAAGAGCAAATTATTAAGCTACGTAATAGTATAGGTAGCAGCTGGTAAATCATAGGAAATAATTTCCAATTCAAGTTCAACACAAATAGTATATCAAATAGATAATACAGTGCTCAAATAGGAACATATGTTATAGATCTTATCAAATATAGTTCATCAACAAAAGCTCCTTATTATAGTTGTGTGAAGAAAGAGGTCTGGTGGAAATTAAACCTGTAATCTCGTAAAAAAAAAGCATTACAGAAAATGCGGGCAAATAAGAAATTTCACTCAAACATACAGCAATTAGGATCATAGTCATGATGTCGATTTTTTATTGTTACTTACCAAGTTCTCTTTTTAAGACAGACTGATTTTCTTCCCAAACAGTTCCAAATGTCCCCCATCTGGTTGAGCCATCTGGTATGGGGTGTGATTTAATCCAGCCCCCACATGAGTATTTATAGAAATCTTCACATGGATCCACTGATATATCCATGGAGTTGATAACGCTGCTTGCTACACTAACGCAAGTTGGAGTCAAACAGTACCCTGTGGAATAAAGCACTCAAAGATGCACTGTCTACCAAAATCGCAAAAAATTTATTGAAAAATAAGTTTTCGCTGATTTACAGACGTTTTCTACAAAAATCTTTAAATTAATTGCAAGCCAATTTAATGGTCTACCGTAAATGCTCAAATAAGAGCCGCTCTCGAATAAGCTCCGCACCAAATGTGATTTTTTCATTAAGCGCCGCTCTCGAGAGTATATATTACCCTGTGTGTAATGAAACACATTGAGAAACAGGGTTTAAAAATGAATAAAAATAACACAATGAAGAAACACAAATTTCTTTATAAACGTTTATTTACGATGACGTTGGACCTATAATAGGCCTACCGAACTACGGAAATAGGTAACAAGAGAACAGGCATGGAAAGCGCCACGCCAATATTTTTGTATAAGTGCCGCTCTTGAATAAGCACAGCACTGTGAAGCCTCCAAACATTTTTTAAAGCACCGCGGTGCTTATTCAAGCATGTACGGTATGCAAAAGAATACAGCAAAGGTATTTAACTTTCTGTTATAACATTTTTTTTTCTTTTTTCATTGTAAAGGCGGACAATTTCTTGTATGAGCATAGCTCAAGTATTGGTATCCCCACCACCCTTCAATTTGTTTTATTATTATCTTACATTTGGTGAAATAAATACTAAATAGTAGGTCTTTAAAACAAATTAAGCAATTTAAATTGAATTGAAATTTCCATTTTTAGCTCAACAGACAATGCATCAGCACTTTGTATGTTGTACCGATATGAAGTCTTAAATCAGTGGCAGCCCTAAATTTCTCCAAATTAAAAATTCAGAAAAATAGAAAATTCTACCCAAATTTTGAGCCCAATAGTGCTGCCATTTCACCATAATCATAAATTTTCTTACCTCTCAGCCCCAACCATGTTGGGGCTGAGGTAACATAGACCCTCTATCTGTTTAATTCCCGTTCTGGGCCCCTCTATTTCAAATTCCTGGATCCGCCACTGTAAATAGCACATCATGTCAAACAGGCTTCTACAGTGTAAGTTCAAAGCACTTCTCATGACTTGTCAATTGGATCAAACACATATTAAACACATGAACCCCAAAAAGAAAGGGGTTCGGGTTCTCCCCTGGAAATGTTAATTTTTAAATGGTGAAAAATTACCTTTCCCGACTTCTTCTTTTAATGACTTCTGAGTTCTTCAAAATTCAAGGTTTTACCCTTGAAAATGGTCAGGAAAATTTTTATCATTCTTATTGACAGTAAATGGGCCTATAGGCCTATGTGTGTACTGTCGGGAATTAGGATTGATGTTGTTTTAAAATTTTTATTTTTACGAACTATTTTTATTAATGTATTGATATGATTCGCACTGCCTCACGGTGAGTCAGCAAATTTGTTGTGTTGCGCGTTCTGCGGTTTACGCGCGTCTTGTCTGAAACAAGGCGGTTGATCGACGGCTTTGATTGAGATGAGACCAAAGAGTATAACAAGAAAGCAAAGTCCCGTTCGTAAAAACGTCACGCCTGTGTAGAACGCCCACGGTTGTATGTTCTTTTTATTACCCAGTGCAGCGCGGTAGAAGTACGCCCGCTATAAACTCAGTAAGCAGAAAACAAAAGTACAGTATCTTGTGGAGAACAGATAAACAGACAAACTGACCGTGCGCGGTGGATTACTGGGTAATAAAAAACATACAAGCGTTAGTTGGCATCCTGCACTAGCTACGTAGAGCGTATCGTTTTTTTACGCTCTCAATGAGCGTTGTTGGCTCTCTTGTTCTATTTATACTCTTCGATGAGACATGCTGTGATTCTGTCTTTGAAGACCTGATTGAGGAAGCTGATTTTACGATCAAACTCATGAAATTCTATACAGATGATAGTCTATAATACGTTGTGTATTTTGAAGTATTGATTAAGAATGATGTTAGTCATGTTTAAAGTAAGTTTTAATTCTATTATTGCTGTAGTTTTATGATATGCGATGTCTCGCACGTAAGCCTAGAATTATTCTTGCTTCGTTTGGTGCGAGTCGTATAGCAGTGATGTAGGCTGTAAGTAAGTAACCTTCTGAAGCATTGCAGCATCTCACCGAATGCATTTGAAGTACAAGCATCAGATAGACTCATTTGGAGACACGCTACTCACACTGAAATAGAACGGTTTGAAAAAAAACAGAATCTTGCACGCAAAAGCTAAACGTGCAGCAAGAAAGGAACGTGAGAAAATAAAATGCACATCAACTAAGCATCAGTGCCAGACGTGTAAAAGAAACTTTAAATCCAGGATTGGACTAATCAGCCACCAACGTATACACAAGGATAATTTATAGGTCTAGGAACATGCCAATATACTTGGTGATCAAGGTCTTCTTCGAATACGAAGGACGAACAAACATTGTTGTTAAATTAATGTAACGTTAATTTAATTATTAAGAGGGTATTTGTGTCTTGCACTACAAGTTTATCATGATGTTATAGTTGTTAAGTTCATTGCTAGACTAGAATTTATACGGTTAACGATGTTTAACTCATTAGCTTTCCGATTCTTGGTCAGCTTGCAGATTAGCGTTTGACAGATGAACAATCAGTTCGCGCTGGCCATGTTTTTCGTAGCGTAGAAGTTTTGTTTGTGGTACGCTAGAGTGCGTTCTGATGTAAATAAAGATGGCGGCGCCCACGATAGACGATGATTATTTTGTAGACGATAATAATTCCTAATAAAGACTTTGTTTATGATATTTTATTAGTGATATTATATTGCATTTCTATGACAAGGTAATCTGTATGTAGTAAGTTTAGATAACCAAGAGATTGAATACATTATAAGTTTACGAATATTCATTTGCCAGGTTGTGGTAAAAGAGACACAGTTGTGATTATACTATAACCATGTTACAAACGAGAGTGCATTGCATGTATTCTTATTGTCCTATAAATTTTATGTGTATGATTATGATTATGCTGTGGTTTAGAGTACTGTATATGAGATTATTATGGTTATGCATAGATTAGTGTGGTTCATTCTAGGAAGTTGATTGAGGTCGATGCATTTTGTTGATATAATTTATGAGAAATTAATGATCATACTTAGATGTTTAATCAAAGTTATGCTGCTATGAATTGAGTATCTGATATACTTCAAGCCATGAGATGTATACTAGGCAATGTAACCGGGAATTGGGTTATGAGAGTATACTATGGCTTGTACAGTAGGAAATTATCATTGAGAAATTATTATAGTGATTTACGTTCAATTTTTTGATGCGACATTGGATTGAGGATTGTTTAACAATGATGTGATTCTTAATGCTAATGATGAAGCAAGGAGAATGGCATTGAGTAGGCTGTAGACTAAAACCTCCCTGTAAGACCATGGAGATTTAGATTTTCTATAACCAAAGGCAATGTTAATTTATCTTAAGCCACCCATTTATTTAAGGAAACTCCATTGAAACACCTTTAGTTTTTCCTGTTAAAATGGGAAAATGGTTGAAACAACCTTTGAACACAGTAGACACGTCTGATCAATTACTGGATAATGAATATTCAATAAGATCTGGTAATGATTCATTTAGAATAAACAGTAATAGTCAACATGTGTGCCATTTTAAAATCAGTGAAAATATGCCATAGATTCACTGAAGTCAATAGAGGGATTTAGCGATGGGCGTCACATGACCTAACTTGGGTGTTGGATATAAACAATCCACTGACACAGCAGTGTTTTACATTGAGATTTTGTTATCGCGGCTGTCCCTTGTATATTGCTGTAAAGATCATCATAATTCCAAGTAAAATATTCTCAATTGATTGGAAATTAAACTTAAGAATTTTACCTTTATGTTTTGCTAATGCTGTAAAAGATACTGACCGCAAACATTGAGATTTTTTGACAAATGTTAGGCCTAGGCCCCTGCATAACTATGGCATGGTTTTTGAATAATTACAAAAATTTGAAAGCATACAATCCAAGGAGAATGCTAGGATAAATAAATAAAAACTATGTTGAACAATCATATTGCCATTCCTAGCCATTTACTTGTTTTCGCAACCATAACATTATCTTTTCCTATGCTTTCGCACTATAATGCTTTTCATGTATACCCAAGTCAGATCAAATGATTGCCTGTAAACAATCATCGCTAAATCCCACTATTGCAGAGTAATAAACAAGACCTTTCAATACTCACTGTTCTTTGACTTTTGGAGTTGAACAGCAAGACCAATTACACAGAAAAGAAGCACCACTGAAACACCAATTAACGCAAGAATTAATGCTTTTTTAGTGCACAGTTTTGACCTTAGCTTGCTGGTTTTGCTCAAATTGCGGAAACCAATTTCCTCCTTCATCTCCACTGGTCCTTCAGCTTCTTGACCCGTCGTGTTAGATGACTCCTCATTCTCAAAGTCTGTGCGTTTATATTTAGTCATCTACAATGAAACAAAATTTAAACGTGAATACTAATCAGATATTTGATAGAATGAATTTGTGTGCAACAGTCAGCCATTGGAGAATGTATCATGATTACAATTCAGAATGAATATTTTTAACTGAAGAATGTATGTGTACTTAAGAATCCCAACTGGAAACATTATTGCAGCATCAATAGCATTTTGGCTTGCATATCAAATCATAAATGCAAAATCCAGGACAGTATGAAACTACAAAGGCAGTGATAAAAGTCATCATGATTACGGTATATATTTTGAGCAATTCTTCAAGAACCTTCATTGGTGAAGGTAATGAAAAAGGGACACAGTCAAAAATACTGTATAATAGAATCAATTCCCACTATTAATGGTGCCATGATATGGGAGAACAAAACAAAATTCTGCCAAATAAAATGAAGATGCGGGAATGTAGAGAAATACTAATAGGTAAAGTGGAAACATAATGCAAGTGATTTAAGAACGACAGGTTGTCTGGGGATAAGTACGCCTATTAAAGCTCATAGATAGAATAGAAGAATAGAAGTCAATTAGTGAAGATATATAACGATCTTTTAAAGACCAATAACTGAGTATAGATGTTTAGTTTGGCACTCATCTTTGTTGGGGAATGAAATTGAGTCTGTACAACACAGACAGTTTTGGCCAACAAGTTGAATCATGTATAAATGTCATCATAAATGTAGGGGTTGGTTGAATTTTAAAGATGGAATAAAATTAACACAATTTAGCAATATAGGAAATATGCAAACATCATTAACCCCCAGTAATAGTAATGAGTATTCAGTAGAGATAGGTTTTATAGAAGTAATCATTTATTCTGAGTATAATAATAATAATAATAATAACAATAATAACTTTATTGTCTCTTTTTGAAACAGAGGCACAATTCTTAAAGAGAAGTGCAAAACCAAATGTAAAGAAAAACCTTTAAACAATCATAAAAATGTAAAAATATGAATCTCACGACAGGGAAAAATACATAAAAAGTTATTAAAATTTTAAGGTGAATGGGAAGTTATATTAAAACTATGAAACAAATATACCTATCACAACTGTGTAATAGAAAAGTATTGTAAATATCAATGTGTTCTTTCCATGCAGATTTAATTTATAATATCTACTAAAGATTTCATTTGCCATTTCATAATTATTGTGGGTGAAATGGTAATGACTTCAGTATTAAAACAGATTGTTTTAGGAAATCTACTATTGAAATCATATGCAGGATGATAAATAATTTTTGCAGAATAATTTGTAATTGTATTTTAACTGCTTTTAAAACTTGTTATTTTTTAAAACTAGCCTAATTCATTACCAATTTATACCACAAATATATACCAAGGTATGAATATATACTGAGGTATAAATATACTGTATCGGCAAATTGAGATCCTAAATCTCCCAATTCTTAATTTATTCTAATTTTAATAAACATGAAATAAGGCATGCAAATTTGTTGGAAAAGTCATAAAGAAGTGCAAATGAGTTGGCAACAGTCAATCATGGTATTATCCAAACAATGCTGAACAGTGTACATGTTTAACTTCAAGAGAGAGCAGCTTAGCTCAGTCGGCTAATCTGGTGGTAGCCGCTGTGTGTGCGCTGAACCGTGGAGATCTCTAGGTCCCCGGTTCAATTCCCATCGCTACCTCTCCTTTTCAGTTAGAGGGATGAAATACAAGTTACAATAAATAGCGCACCGTCTTTTGGATGAGACGTTTGATCCCATGTGCATTATTGCCCATGTGCATGTTAAAGAACGCAGTACACTCTTCGGAAAAGAGTAGGGGATTGTCTCCCGGTGTACTGCCCAATCACTACCAGAAGGACCCCACTGGAAATAAGTCTTTCGTGGGCTATCCTTGGTGTTTACACCGAATAATTCCAATCCAATCCAAGCCCTTATTCCTAATCCTACAATACAATATGCAATCTGTAAGTCCATTATTAATAGTAATACTATCTATGAATTTTATTCACATCACAGGGCAACTGCTCTCAGTAAAAAGGTTTAATTGATATATTTGTTGGAATATATATTCTTATACAAGAATGTTCAAAATTATTCAAAACAGTTCCAATCATACAGAACACAGCACACTGAAATATTCAGTGAGAAAAAAAGAAGGAAATGAAGTGGGAAAAGGAAGAACAACAACATTCTGGCATTTAGTGTTTGGATTGGATTTGAAGGAGACTCATTTCCAGTGGGGTTCTTCTGGTGGTGATTGGGCAGTACACCGGGAGACAATCCCCTACTCTTTTCCGAAGAGTGTACTGGTACTGGTACTTGTAGCTGTCTGATTTCAGACATTTGGCAGCCATTGATATTATGTTGGTGTTGAAAGACTGCATATTGTGAGAGGGACCTGTGTACAAACAATTTACCAAACACAAAAAATATGGAAAACTGAATGCTATTTACAAAATATTCTATTTAATGCCTATGGGTGTACTGCATTCTTTAACATGCTCATGGGCCATAAATGCACACAGGACCAGGGGCGGATCCAGAGATGTCCAAAAGGGGGAGGGGGGCAAAATTTGGGCCGATTGAGACAACAATGTCCTAGGGGGTCCAGGTGCATGCCCCCAAAAATTTTTGTGTTCTAGACGCCCGAAAATAACATTTGAGGCGTTGTGGGCTATCATTTTTTTCTTTTTCTTTCGTTTTTTTTCTTTTTTTCACCTTCCAAAAGAGGGGCCGGGGGCGGGGCCGGGCTGCCCCACCCCCCTAAATCCGCCCCTGAGGACCAACGGCTTCAAATGTCTCATCCAAAAGACAGTGCACTATTGTACTTGTATTTCAGCCCTCCAGCTAAAACATAAGGAGAGACAGCGATAGGGATGGGAATTGAACTGGGGACCTAGAGATCTCCACGGTTCAGTGGCTACCACCAGATTAGCGGACTGAGCTAAGCTGCTCTCTCTTAGTTTAAAACAATGTGTGTGGAAAAACAATATTTGTGGGAGGATGATGAACAATTATTATCTACCTGAAAAAAAACATGTACTGAACTTAAAAATAAAAGTACATTTACTGAAAGTGTCAATAAAATAATAATAATAATAATAATAATAATTTAGAAAGATGTTATTTAAAAATATTTTTTCTACAACAGTAGTAGCAACATCAACTTTTAAAAGATATATCTTTCCAAGTGCGCCTACATCTTGGTTCAGTCTGTAAAGACCTGTCTGAAGGTTACCTATAGGTATAATAATTGTAAATATTGCAAACACATTAAACATATGTAGTACAATTCTCTGCAAAATAAGAATCCAATAAAGAGCTTTCAAAAATGGTGATTGTTTTGTAATGTTTCAAATAATTCCAGTTGATTTGCAGAAGCTTAAAAATGATGAATACAGCACATGTGAGCATGATGCGAGTTGGCAAATAAGAATCACCTATAGCATTACTGCAAACTTGAGACAGATTAAT
>NW_022728504.1:383992-407356 GCF_011630105.1 Anneissia japonica | reverse complement strand
ATATATGATCATTTAAGATGCTAGAATTCTCAGATCTCTAGGGGCTTTCAGCCCTTGGACTGAAGATATATGGCCTCTAGTCCACAGCTAAACTTGCATTTTACTTGGCTCGCAGACTTATCAATCACACCATGCAAGCATCACCATTCTTTGATCATGCCAGAGGCCTAACTACTGCGTGAATTACGCACTGTCCAATAATTCATGGTAGATACACATTAACAGCGTTCCATAAACTCTTATAGATTAGAAAATAGCAATAAACAGGACTTACCTCCAGTAAGATTAAAGAAACCTGTGAAATAAACAGGGTTCCAAGCTAAAACATAACATTTTATAGAGACTAAAAAAGTATAAAGAGGACTTAGAAATACCTTTGATAAGATAAGAGAACTGAGTAATAAACATGGTTTTATACTAAAACATTAACTCTTATAGATTAGAAAATAGAGTAATAAACACACCACTAAAGACATACCTCTGGTTAGATATACTGTAGAACTGAGCAATAAATAGGAATCCAAACTACAGCATAAACACTGATAATAGATTAGAGAACAAGAGTAATAAACAGGATTCCACACTAAGATATCATCCATGAGAACAGAGCAATAAACAAGGATTTAATAACCTTTTAATATGTATACTAACTTTGATTCCATAAAATAGGACTTTCTATATCTATTAACAAATCAAATCACAGCAGGCATTAAAATAGGCTCCCAGCGTGAGCGTGTCTAGTTCTAGTTTTTTTGTTTTTTTTTGGCTACTTTTAATAATATCACATCCACGCTTTCTGAGTTGACAAGTCACATGAATAATATTGTACCAGTATCACAGAATTTTGTGTCTATGCTCCATTGGGGAGACACTATGTTAATTTTTGGCAGTTAAAGATGGCTGAAAGGTAAATCCGGTGGCGGTGCATGATGGGTCATGTGTGTCAATTTAAGTACCTAATTTCTGTACAAAAGTCATAAAAAAAATACACCACCACACATTTCCTGATAACCAAATCCCATGTGGATACTTAGTAAACAATAATAGTGTAAGGCAGTATAGGGCATAGGCACACGCTCCCGCTGGGAGCCTATTCTAGGCGTGGCATCAAATTTCGTAGACTTATATTTGGAAGACTGTTCATTTCTTCCTTTAGCTTATGACGCATCCCATCATTCTTTTAACCGGATTTACTATTACAACTTTCTGTAGAGATGATAGCAAAGTGACACAAAAAACCTGTTAGCTCTCTGTGACCTAAAAATCCGAAAAAGTTTGTTTCATTTTGACTAATTCAGTATGTGGGTGAGCAGAAATATTTTTAAAATACTTATAAAAAATCATACATGCATGTTTAGTTTTAATAATAACCAGGACCGTAACAGGGGGGGGGGAGAGGGGTTGTTTATTAAAGAAACATTTCTGAGTTACACACCCAACATTGCCCACCCCACTTTAGACAGTGGTATATTCCATGGGTGGTTTTTGTCAGGGTGGTTATTGTCCTGGGTGGTTTATGTCCTACATTCTATAGAAAACCTCCCTTCCCATGAACCTGGTTACATGCCTGATACCTTTTACAGATAACAGCATTGGACCATATTTAACAAGGGGTTTACAAGCCAAAGGTGGTAGGTGGGCCACACATAGAGTTTTTTAATATGTTTTCGTAGGTCACAACAAACAACAAAACACTTCCCATTAGTCCATATGAAGCCTGTGGGCAGAACTTTGCCAACCTGTGCTTTAGGATGTACTGCCCCTAACGGGGGGCGTAAACACTAAGTCATTATGTAGCAATTAAAGATAGTGGAAAAGGGTAAATCCTGTTTAGGCATGATGAGGTAGGGAGCGCTCTTGACAATCGAATAGCGTACGGAACTCGAACAAAATTGCGTTGGAAACTTGAACATGTGTTATAGAGACGCAGCACGCATTCACCATGAACGCCTTTTACCGTCATTTGAAGGACGCCTCTAGAACATGGTAGTACTCTTCGTGATCAACGACATAACGTGGTAACTCCAAGAGTTACTCATTTTAAAAGTGTTTTTAGTGTAATATAGTAGTAGGCCTATAGAGAATATGTGAGGTCTCACCACGAAATGAGATGCATCGTTGGTGAAATCATATTGAGATATTCACCAAAATAGGTCAAAGGCAACATTTTTACAAAATTTTGATTTTAATGTTTTTGAATAACATACTTATATTTTATGATTGTGTACATTTCAAGTGAATTTTCGTACTAAAACAGTGTTCTCTGTGCATATTCTGTAATTCTAGTACTATTATTTGTACAGATTAGTTTATCTTTGAGGCCGTTTTTCTCAAAACCTGATTCTCATACATCTAAACTTTAAATGCTAACATCTCTGGATCTATTTATCCTAGGGAAGCCATTCAAAGATCAAATTAAAGCTTATATGTGATCAACTAAAATATAATATAAACTCATTTTTTGATTTTCTAACGATAAGACTCATTTTGTAGTGAGACCTCACATATTGTTATGAAAGAAAATTTTCATGTAAAATCCAGATATACTACAATAATACACACATCTGCATATTGAAGAACATAAGAAAAAATTTTAAAAAAACAAAAACTCCTGTATAAAGGCAGTAGACACACGCTCCCGCTGGGAGCCTATTTTTATGAGATAAGTCACACTCAATTTTTTTTCCCTATCCAACAACCACCAACTCAGTTTGTCTACTTAACATTCTTACTGTATCGCTAGAAATGGTGAAAAGTGATCCAAAAAAAATGTTAGTAAAGTATAAATAAAGGTGTAGATGAACTGGACGAGGAGCAATATCAGTTTGTCTGCTATAGAAACAACTTACTTTTTGCCAGCAAACTTTTTATTATCAAGTTTAGAAATCATTTATCAATTCATAATTTGATATTTAATTAACATTTCATCTTGATAGCTTTAACATCATCCTCTAAATGTAGTAAAAGCCTGCAGTACTTATACATGTATTTACATATGTGACTCGAACAAGAGGCTGAGTATGACATTTAACTGAGTGACGTATAGATATTCTACGTTGTTTTCCTGTCTATGATATGTTTGATTAACCTTTGCATTTATTTTGAATACTGGTGCTAAACTATTGTCCAAAATCAATGATAAAATCTTTAAAAATGCTTGCAGACTGACAGTCAAGTCAAGTTACAGTGTTGACTTGAATGGCCTACAAGACAAATATACTTGTAGATAATATGTAGTACAATACAATATATATACTTTATAACACAAAAGAGCATTCAGCTGTACAAGGAACATGAATACATATGATAATATTTAGCAAATAAAAATAAATAATAAATAGAATGAATAGTGAGACACCAATTAAAAAAAAGGTAAATAACATTGAATCAATATTGAGTATAGGAAATAATAAAAATTGAAATAATAAACTAAAGTACATACTGTAGAAACTAATAAATACAATTTTAAAAATTTGCTTTATATCTCCAACAAGTACAAACACACATACAAAAATAACACGCAAAACTAATTAAAACAAAAAAAACAAAAAACATTTAGAAGATATCGGTGATAACTTTCTAAATCCCTGCAAAGGGATTTACTTCAGGGGGTCTAACTACAAAACTGTATACCATCTGGAGATGATTCAAATTTTTATATTCGACTTTAAAGTTAAATTTGGTACTGTACGGTAGGTTTCAATTAAACACTAGAATGAGGAAAAATTCTCACTGTATTTATCTTTATCATATTGTATATTTTATGAGGGAGGGGGCAGCTGGCTTGAAAAAGTTATATAGTGATTTGTTTGCTTAAGCAGTGCCCCGACCATCTTTTGGTCAAATAAATAAACTGAAACTGAAACTGTCAAAAAATGTATGTATAAATAAATACCATTCCTATGTTTGTTTGCATATAATTGCTTTAAATTTGGCTGAAAATCATCAAAGATTTTTTGTAAATCAGTGAAAAATAAATTATGACCTGTTGATTTCTTTTTTCCATTAAATATATACGGGATTTTTTTTTTTTTTAGATATTATCACGAGACTATATCTTAAAATAATATTAGGGGGCTTTCAAATGAGAACAAGAACGTAGAACAAATTCACTCATCCGTGACAGTCATCGCATGCATTCTACATTCTACTGTAAATTGATTTCAATGATTTATGACGTGTATGTGGTGATATCATGAACGTAAAACGGACACGTCAATGTGTAATACAGTACAGTGCTCATTCTGACTTGAGTGTCGATTCGGCCGACAAATGTTTCAGAGAGGACGTAATGCACAACTTTGAGACATGCACAGTTAAATTAACATGACATTACATCATTATATACTATGTAAACTATACCACAAACATGGAAATGAAATGGTGTATCCATTAATACATAACTGTAAAAATCAAATATAAGCAATCAATCCTTCAAAAACTCTAAATGTCTGTGTTAGCAATTCTCAAACATTTTGGCCGATGATCTAAATGAACGTCCAGACAATTTGCCATTACCCACTACATAGGAAGTTAAAAACAAATACTCAAAATCAGGGGTGGGCATTAAAATGGGTCGGAGGGCCAAAGTAAATTTTTGATTTAACAAAGAGGGCTGCACTCAAACTTCAATGTTTCGAGTGCGCTTCCAAAAACCTTCATACACTTACTTTTCGAAGGGTTTTTGCTCAGTTTTAATATTATATTTTACAGATAATAGGTGTCTTGCCGAAAAAAACAAGGTTTTTCTAGCCAAAGATGGTTGGCGGGCCACACATATAGGGTTTTCAATTCATTTTCGCGGGCCGCAAAAAAAATCACTGTTTGGGCCTTGAAATTCATACATAATACCATTTCTAAATTCTTTGCATGGAGATTCCTAGATTGGTAGGAAATTAATTTAAGAATTGGTATAAAAAGTTGGAAAATCATCAGAATATAAATTGTTTTAATCTCTAATTGCGACTTGCCTGAACTTCTGAATGAGCAATTTAATAGTTTAACTAAATTTATTTAAACAGATCTTCAATTTCATCCCAACATCTTGTGTTTTTTGTTTTTATTCTTCCCTACACATTGCTTGGATGCATGCTTGTCTTCCTTTTGGTAGATAATGTACACCAAACAAAAGTGCTGAATGAAATAAATAAAAAGGAAAGGTAAGGAAATTATATGAATATCACCAGGTCACAAAAAAAAAATGATTAAAAACCAAAACATGTCAGCTTGCCTTTACATATGAGTTCTTTATATGAAGAAATGATACGGCCATCCAGTAGTCCTCAAATATTTGCTGCCCTCTTCAGAAAAAGAATAAAAATGAAGCGATATTGATTATGTAAATTAATGCACGTTAGCAGATTTGAATATAATAGAGCACCTTTACTACTGCAATGGAGGCCAACATTAATAATACCAAAGTTAATCTAGTTCTGCTTTCATACAAAGGATTTTAAAATAATACAAGTATGTTATTTATTAGAATGATATATGAAAAAAGTACAGGATACAATGGTCAATCAGTGGCACATCTAAAAAGCAGAATTAAAACATATTAATGTAATGGAATTAGGCCACCATTAATCAATCAATCAATCATCAATCAATCAATCATCAATAAATCAATCAATCAATCAATTATTGATTGATTGGTCTCTTCCGAAAGACGGTGTGCTTTTTTTATACTTGCATTTTAGCACCCTTCAGCTGAAAAAAGAAAAAAGAAACTAGTGGATGAAAGTTAACCAGATGATCTTCACGGTTCAGCGCACACACAGTGACTTTCACCAGTTTAGCCAACTGCGCTATGCTATCTTGAAAATTTGTTCATGCCCTTGAATATCCTTATACATTATTGATAGACTACTGTACTTGACTTGTTGAGAAATATCTTAAGATTATTTAAAAATATATTATGTTTTCTGGCACCTTGTCTGAGAAATGGATGAGTATTTAGAACTGAATTATAAGGAACGTGATGAATGAAAAATGCATGCAAGTTGTCACAGTAATTATGAGTAAAGTTGGATAGGAAAGTATACAGTAATCAAGTATAAAGAGTATCTCGACTTTGTGTCTCTGATGACATGCCAATGAATAGATTTTCAGAACCCATAAATTGAAGACCTATGGCATCAAGGAATTGCATTTTTTCTCAGTAGAGGCCTACTCATCTTTTGAACAATATTTTTTACAATAGTTATTGGGTGTTTTGAACACGCAAATAACATGTCAATTTGTCTTTTACTGCTACTCAAGAAATACATTTTCTATATACAAAAAAATAAAATAATTAAATGAGAATTGCAGAATATAAAATAATTAGTATTATAAGTCAATCGTGATGTAATCACTGTAACTCGCAATGTTATTTGCCTATTCCCCAGTGTCCAATAATTTTTTTTAAATCCTCATTTTTTTGTCACCACCGCGAATACATCGCGCACCGTGATAAAAATTGAATTATAATTGAAAATTGCTTTCGTAAAACAAGCTTAATTAGAACGCGAAGAAAAGTTACTTCAAATTCAATATTAAGTATGAACAATTAAGGAATTCATTGAATCAATGGACCCTCATAAACACAACAAAGTGAATGTTTAATAGAAATATTCTAGACTTATTTTAAAGACTCAAGGAACACATTTAGATGTAGGCCTACAGCCAGGCAGGCCGCCCGGGCCTCCCCCTACTATTACTAGGCATAGGCTGTGCCTGACCTAGTTATGAAATCATTGCACGATTTTACCTGTCTCCATGCACCGACCATAAAGGACGTCAGTCACTGTATTCCCTCTTGAATGCTGAAATGTTTATTTCTTTGACGAAAGTCTATCAATATAGCATTACAAACAAGTTCTTTACACAGGCCTAACACAATAGTTAGGCTTTTTATCGTATCTGTACTGTACTGCTGATGTTATATGAGTTATCAGCATGTCAGCATACGCACAGCTAAATGTAAATACGCACACGTATACTGATCATATCAATATAGCAACCGATAGCTGCTACAACAGTTCGTTATAAAAAACTAAAATTAAAAGACGGCGATTGACTAGCAATTAGTAAAGCATGCATCATACACTAAATGGAAAATTATTATACTTAGGTTAGATTTAATGCATTAAAAAATTTCCTTCGGGCCTTTTTTTTAAGCATTAAATCTTTTCCTATAGTGTACTATGCGGAGCTCTACTAATTGCTTATTATTGTATAAATGGATCAATATACTGTACAAAGTTATAATTAAACATTTAGTTTTTCTTTGAGAAAATGTCAAGAAAGAATCAAAATTAAAAAAGGAATCAATGTCAAAACACACTTAAGTATCAATATTGAAAGGAACAATAACAAATAATCAAGATGGGACCAAGTGCAAAATTAATTGCTGGGCCCTTTGATATTAGGGCTGTATGCCCCATTAAGTATCAGATCATTGATCACAAATAAAAAAAGCAGCACAGAGGAAATAATAAGGAGATTGACGATGGCAAGAGCAACAACGCAACAATGTTTACCATCTGGAAGAGCAGAGGGCTGAGCACCAACCTCAAACTTTGTCTGCTCCATGCAACATCATCTGCCATTGTCTCTTATAGTGTGTCATTGGCTTAGCCTATGACCAAATCTGATCAGCGCAAGCTTGATACAGTACTTTTGAGATGTGGCCATAATTATAGAAGAGGGCTAAGATTCCCCTGGACTGCAAGAAAAACTAACTGTTGGATGCCAGAAAAAATAAAATCTTCAATGATACTGAGGCAACAGATGGCAGTAAGAAAAGTGCGGTTCTTTGGTCATGCCATCTGCCAGGGAGGCTTTGACAAAGAATACAGTAATACAGGAGTCTGTCGAAGGAAGACAAAGAAGCGGACAACCAACAGAATCATGGACAAAGGACATAAAGGAATGGACTGGACAAGGACTGGCTGCAGCATCATCATCTGCTGGTGATCGAGAGTTTTGGCGCACAATGGGACTATAAAAGAGACTTCCGGGTTCTTCCATGAACCTCCAAGGAGAGAGTTTGTGTTCTGGTGGCCACTGCCAGCGAGTTTACGTGCAAAACAATAGTGACATATTGGACCAGTGTGGACGTGACCTCACTTCCTGAGCGCCCCGAGTGAATCCTGTTGGACATGAACTCATGTCCCTGGCAGTGAACATGTTTAAAATGTCCAAAAGGAATACTGTAGCTTAAAATAATATAATAAATGACGTTTCCAAAAACATCTTGAGACCTCATCCAGGGGCAAATCTTGACATAAAATCACATGTTAGTATAAATTGCAATTTTAATACTTCATTATATTTCATCATTCTAACTCATCACAAATTCATAAAACATTTATAACATTTTATTTATGATCATTATGACAATACTGTCAATATCATCATAAACAAATGTGTTGGTTACCTTGTTATATTTTGCAATTTTTTCTCCTTGATATTACAAAGCAATCTTGTCAAATATGTTCACAATCTACAGAAAAATAATATACACAATTACTCATGGATTTATAATTAATATTTAAAAACATAAAATACAAAAGGTGACAACCCATAAAACAAAACAAAACTTTAAGGCAAGACATTTTTAAATACCGTATTACCCCCATTATCTGCCACTAGATGATAAGGAATAAAAGTGGTTTTTCTTTTTTAATATCATGCTCTGATGCAAACATACCATCTTAAAAATTGTAATTTCTGGGGGAAAAAAAACTTAATTTTTATCGTGCCTTCCACCAACAAAATATCTCCAATAAAAACATATTTTTCTTTCTCGAAATAAATATAAAAAAATCTCAATAATCACAAAATTTTCAAGGAAGTCTTGAAAGTCTTAAAAATCTTCAATCAGTATAAAACATCATCTTTATTTCACATATTTATGTATATCTTGCTACTTCACCATGGCTGGCAAGCATTTTCTCCCTTTCATAGGCTCCAGATCAAAAAAAAATTTAAATACTTCACTGATGCCAATTGAGGTTCATACACAGATTCACAGTTGGCAGAGATCGTTCAACCTGCTAGGTTGGAGTTATATATTTTATTTATTCTAACAACACGAATCCTACCGAACATCGCAACAGTTTGGAAGATTGACAAGGCATTTCATTTTTGACTAATTTAAATACTTATTGTATGTTTTGAACATTCAGGCCATGCCATTAAAAACTATATGTCAGACTCTAGAGAGGTGTGATAGGTATTGTAGTATTTCAATGATGGTTCACAAATTTATACAGTAACGGCATGGCATGGAAAACTGTATGATGATTATGAATGTAAATTATTTGTATATGCTAATGATATCAATATTCATACTTAAAGGCTTTACAATTGCTGCACACTACAACACAGACTTAATTTAAAATATGTACATTAGTAGTATGATATTTTATAGTTTTAGGTTTTTCATTTGTCAGAGTTTGATTTATTAGTTTGAAAAACTTAGGTCCAGTGAGGATCCTTCTGGTGGTGATTTGGCAGTAAACACAGAGACACATTGCATGGCATTGAACAATAATAACAGTATAATAATAATAGTAGTAATAAGTCCCACTTATATAGCACAAAATACTATGCACTTCACAAAAAGATGCTAAAATTTGTGTTTAAATGAACATGTTTGCTTTGTTTTATACTATCTTGTTCAATACTTCATGGATATTTTTTTATAAATCTGTATCATTTTATCTAATGTTTTATAGTAGTTCAAACGCCAAGGAAAGAGAGACGGTCACTCAGGCCTGTGGGTCCAGAGCTTCAGGTTTCGACTTTTACCTCAGTGCAGATGAGGGAAGATTAAGATTGTTCACGCCATGCCTTTATAGGCTGCAACAACAAGAAAAAACAGCCATTAAGAAACTACAGGTAGCAGTAGCATTTACTACGAAGAAATGAGAATTCCAAGCTAAGCGTGAGCAGTTACAATGATAGTCTCCAAAGAGTCCATGTAAAACAGTGATCATGCGCTAGGGAATGCTGACAAACAGTGAGCACACGCACTTACTAAATGACATTGTCGAGCATTTGAAACTGACAGTAGGGCCTAGCCAGACTATAGCTGAAGCATAAAATCGGCCATGATGAAGTTATTTATCTATAGCTAGGATTCATACAACCCTAGCTGGCAGAATAATAAAAATAATAAAACATATTTTTTTAAAATGAATACAAATAAAATAATAATTAATAACAACAATATTGATAGTATAAACACAACCTAAAAGAAATGCTAGGCCTACACAAGTTATATTACACTGGTTTATGTATCTTATACTTTCCACATTTCTAATGTATAGTGCTGTATAATGCCTTTTTATTATTTTACTTTTATGATCGCAATATAAATAATGCTGCGGCTAGTGTTTAAGACCAGTTGTAAACCAATTCCTGTACAGTAGGTCATTTTTACACCATACAGACTTTCATGCGCCGTAAACAGTTGAATTTTCACTTTGACAATTGTCATCGCGATAGCCGATATCACAAAAGTTTTCGTACTCTAAGTCTGAGATTCAGTAGATTGTGGAAATAATAATATTCTTTATCTAATAAAATTAATGCAAAGGATCCATATGGGTCTCTATTGATAATCATCAGTAATACATATACTTTATCATTTATTATATCTCCTATTTATATATAATATATATATACATATATATATATATTATATTTATATTTTTGTTAATTTAACTTTTAGATATTTTATACATTTTAATTTTATCTAAGCTTATTCATGTATAGCCTAATCTGCAACCAACACTTCCTAGTATAGCCATCAGTACTTATAGGCCTACTGTTTCGTTTATAAAACCCTGATCAAAATTCACCGCTTGATCTCGGCTTAGAGTAATTAAAGTGGATGTAACATAAACTATGTGATAATTGGCCGTTAATTCTAGCCCTATCATCACAACAATATTGATGTACAGTAAATATCTCTTGTGTCACTTACATTTTATCATTTAGTTTTATAAACTGAAGAAGACCAGAGGACTGGTTGAAAATTTCGTTGAAAATAAATAAGTATAAATAAGTGTTAATAGTCCAAATGACTCGTTATAATTTCTGGTTTCAACGCCTATTATATAATTTTAAAAAGACACATGGATTTACGATGATATATATAGTTATATTTTTACACCAGAATATTATTTTTTTTTTTATGTATTCATCATCTAAAATTACGTATATGTGTCATACCACAACAGAAATGCATTGAAGATAGTAGGTCATCCTCAAGAATATGTTATTTTATTAAGTTTGAAAACAAAAACCATTTTTTTTAATAGGAAATATTTCTTGTTCCATAAATGTTTATCTTGGAGAAAGAAATTTGCTAGGATAAGAAGTTTGCAAGGAGAATGAGGTTCTCTGGGTGAAAGGGGGACTTCGGCCAGTAATTCACTATCTTAAAAATAATCGACAAACAGTACACAAAGCAATAAATTGTCAGATATTTTTGTATCAAATGATGAAAAAACATGTTTTATATAATATTTAGAAGTGATCCCAAAGTAATACCTTAAATATCCTAACAAAGCAAAAACTCTAGGTGATCCCTCCACCTAAATATTTAATACATTAATATTCAGGAGTTTAAATTAATTAAAGACAAATTAATACAAGAAAATAAAACATTGCTCTACACAATTCTGATATGGGAAAATTTTCCAAATTTGCTAATAATTGATCAGCCATCACAATATGCAGAGAAATGTATTAAATTAAAATAATCTCATCTGCGCTCAAGCAAAATGAAATTCAGTCAATTACGACAGCCAATCAGATGATTTGGATGGAGGCATTCAATAAATGAGCTACATGGAACATGTGAAAATGTACATTAGCATTATATTCCAACAACAATTTTAAAAAACATTAATTCTTTATAACAACCATTGTTTTTGTTCTGATCTCTTTTTTGCACACAAATTTTTTGTCCGGCATTTTGGTCACTTTCCGTGTTTGGATCTTTTTTAAACTTCGTCAAAGCAAAGACCATATCTCAAAGATGTGCATAAAAGTATGAAGTCATTCTACATATTTTGAATAAAAACAAGTAATAAAAGTTTTACGTTTATGTAACCTGTTATCTCAAAATCTGAATTTCAGACGAGGGGCTGGTTTTGATTGACTGTGCCATAAAATGACGAACGTAAAACTATATGAAGTACAAATAAAACATAAGCATTTCTAATATCTTCCATACAGTCATGTGCAGATTGACACACTACAGCTAGTCATACTGACAATACTGTGTCAGTATTTGTCTCTGTTCACTTTACTTTTTTCAAAATATTCAGGTATTACATTTGAACTGATTACCCAAATAGTCAAGACAATATCAATATAAAATGTGAAGGAAAATATGACATATAGTGGTAAAAAAGATTTTTTAAATTAAATTCATGAATTTAAAATGTGGTGCTACATGCTCTCATTATTAACGCATTAGGAATAGCTGTACATCCCCAGGTAAAAGCAAATTAACTTGCAAAGTTGTCCGACTGAAAAATAGAGTTAATTATTTGCAAAAATAACATGGCAACAAATTTTTGTACCCTTGTGAAATTTGGCAGAATCAGAAAATTAATAGAAGTTATATTAGTACAATTTTAAATACCACAGTTAGAATATTGCAAAGATATATATTTCCACAAATACATTGTTTACCTCAGAATAATTGAGAATTTTCAGGCGCTGTGTAAAACATCATCAGCCAATTTTTGAAATTACCCTGAGAAAAAAACAACATATTTTCATCGGAGATACATAGTTTTGCTATGTAGTCTTTCAGTTACATTCAGCTAGCCGGGGATCCAGGGGGCAAAGGACCCTCGCGAAGGACCTCTGGACCCCCTGTCAGGGAATTTTTAGCGAGTTCGTCAGGGAAAAATCAAATCTCAAGTACCATTCAAGCATGTCTTACTATTAACTGTCAAATTTCATTTCTATCCAAAATAAATTTTTCATTTCATTTCATTCATTTCGTCACTTGACAAAAAATATACAATATTAAAAAACGAAACACAAATCAAGACAATTAAAATTGTTTTTAGGAGGTAGACCAATAGCAAAATAAATCACTTTCAACACGGCTCTCCAATCCCCATTCAACAAAATAAATTACAAATAATAAGGTGTAAATAAAATTTATATAAAATATTACCATAAATTTTTTATATAATTAAAATTAAGAGATTCAGTTATAAAATGCATTAAAATTTAAAATTCATAAAAAATGTACTCATGGTTAAAAGTTTAAAAACTTTTTGGGTAAAAGTTTGTCCAGATGGTAACATCATACAGAAATATGTATCATGTTTATACTCAATCAGTTGGAGGCAACTAGAGTCCCGAGGGTGACTGTAACTAGGTTAAACTGCTTTGAAATCCCTTGCACATCAACTTTACATTTTCAGAGCTCAATCTTTGGGCAATGAGACATTCCTCTGAACATTTCTCTTACCATTGCATTCTTATTTCCAGTTAATACTTTTATGCATTTTGCTTTGCTATCGAAAGATATAGACATAAGATATGAAAAATTATGTATGACATTACTAGTGTTGATGCTTAGTTTTTTGTACTATCACGTTACCATAGTGCAAATAATTAAGAGCAAATTAAGAGCCTTTTATGAGCGAGTTTGAAACATGTTGTAGTTCGTCATGACACTTGACCTCTGCTTTGGTTAGAATACATGTTTCAGGTAATTCAGAAGTGTTTAATATACTCCCAAATGATGAATACTGAATTAATTGACAATAAATGTAAGTTAAAATATGTTGTTTTGCCCCAAGACAACTGCAGGTTTTAAAAATAGGTATCATGCAGTAAACTAATAATAAATCATCTTAACATAGTTACCAACCTGAGAAATTTTAAATGCATGACTACACCAGTTGAGTGGGAGTTGAGGGGGAGGGGGGTGCCAGGGCCCCTGGGGTCAATGGCCGAACCCGGGTTCACAGTCACATAATCAATAGTTGGTTGTGATAATGGAATGCACAAGACCGCACTCAACTACTCTAGATTCTATTAATTGAATGTTTGGCTGGGTTGTTTTGGTGGGGAAAGAGAAATTTTTTCAGTAAATTGATTCTCGAACGAAATAACGAAAGCTCTAATGACTCAAGCTAATGCATGACCGTTTTTATATTTTAATAACACCAATTTCTTCTAATTTTAAATACATTTTCCAATGAATTCGTAATAATTCGTTATCACACATAGACTTGTGCTAAATGCGTGACAAATTTCTGAACACGCATGTGTTTCTACAAAATGCATGTTTCATCCAAAATCACTTTGAAATGCAAGACCGTCCCGTACGATGTGAGGCAGTTGGTAACTGTTGGTTGGTAAAAGTTGGCTTTTAGTATTACAGATTACAGATTAAATAATTGATATAATTTTCTAAATGTCTATTTAAATTCACAAAATAAAATTTGGATACTGCAGCTCTTTAAGGTTTATTATTAGTTTAAAGTTCAATTCAAGGTATTTATTGCACATTCACAACGTCCAAAAGCGGGACACATTAATCCTGAAAGCGGGACACAACGTGATTAACATTACAGATAAATTGTATACATAAAAGATACTCAGTACATAATAAAAAAAGAAATATATATACTTGGTTTTAAATGGGATAAGGGAACTCAAAATGCAATTTTTGCCTTGAGAATGATATTAGAAAGATCTATAGAAATGCAAAAAGATATTTATTTGGCTTTTTTTGATTATGAAAAGGCATATTATGATTTTCTATAGAAATGCAAAAGATATCTATTTGGCTTTTATTGATTATGAAAAGGCACCTTATGATTAGGTGAAACACAAGGAGATAATTAAAGATCTAGAAGCTCTGAATGTTGACAATATATATATATATATATGCATTATTCAAATGCAACATACAGAACATACAGAATTGAAAAATAAAGAAAAGCATCGCATCAAGAAAAAATTGAATCGATAAAGGAACGGAGGGAAGCCCTAAACTCGCCCATATTACAAAATATGCAAAGGAGACAAAGAGGGACATTCGCAAAGAACAGAACCAAGTATAACAATAATAAGAAAAAAAAACATAAAATAAACAAAAACATATTATTTAAACTGATGATAAACATCTTTTTTGTATCGCTATTAATCACTATAGTAACACGGCTCATCGTCTTTGAGTGCCATGGATTTCAGAGTATCCTCCAGGATTTTAGTCTTGGTATTATCGTGATTATTTTTTATTTATAAATGTTGAAAAGCGGTCAATTCAGGGTTTGCGCGGGGCAGCGGGACACGACTCCGAAAGATGGGACAATTCCGCCGAACCATGTAGGACATTGTTTTTAAAATAGAAGAAGTGCTTGACAGATGAGTTGAATTTACAGGGGAATTATTTGATGATATAAGGTCTGAAATTACTGAAAGTGAAAATGTTCAATTAACAGGGAAAGATATCTTAAAACATGGAATTTAATGGGCATTAAAAAGAATGAAAAACGGTAAAGCAACAGGTAACAACAGGATTTTTAAAGAGATGATTAAGGCATGTCAAGATGTAGGAGTAGAAAAATTCAGGCTATTGCGAATAAGATATATCATAGTGGTATAATACCAAGACAGAATTAATCTTTATACTAATACCCCAAAAAAGGGATTTACTACTGCAATAACTATAGATTGATAAACCTCATGAGTCGTGTGTCATGAAAAGAATTAAGAGTAAAATTCAGATAGAAGTTGGATGGGAACAATTTGGTTTTAAATGGGATAAGGGAACTCAAAATGCAATTTTTGCCTTGAGAATGATATTAGAAAGATCTATAGAAATGCAAAAAGATATTTATTTGGCTTTTTTTGATTATGAAAAGGCATATTATGATTTTCTATAGAAATGCAAAAGATATCTATTTGGCTTTTATTGATTATGAAAAGGCATATTATGATTTTCTATAGAAATGCAAAAGATATCTATTTGGCTTTTATTGATTATGAAAAGGCACCTTATGATTAGGTGAAACACAAGGAGATAATTAAAGATCTAGAAGCTCTGAATGTTGACAATAAAGATATAAGATTAATACAGAAGTTGTATTGGGAACAGGTGGCTGCTATATCTATAGATGGCAAACTTAGTACTGGACATATAGAAAGAGGTGTACAACAGGGATGTGTCCTGTCTCCTGACTTTATTTTCTCTCTATGTAGAGATGATAATTAGAAGAATGTCAATAAGTGCCAATATGATAAAGAAGCTAGAAGCCATGGAAATGTGGTGTTATAGGAAAATGATTAGAATTTCTTGGACTAAATTTATGAGGAATGAAGAAAGAAGAAGAATGAAGAAAGACAATTATTTAGAGTGATTATACAAGGGCAGTAAAGATTCTAAGGGCATGTACTCTGTGAGAATGGTCTATAAACACTGACAATAGAAGGTAAAATAGAAAGAACCAGAGCTGGAGGAAGGCAAAGGAAAAAGTATAGATGACTTACTATCAACTGGGCAGGGGAAAATGGATCATACATGCAGTCAATAATAGAGACAGGTTCAAACACATGATTGCCAACGTCAGAATCTGGCAAGGTATTTGGAGAAGTAGAACCTCATTTTTACGTACCCTAGTTAGACGAACCCTCAGTTTTACGTACACCTCGTACCGATGATGACATCATAGATGCGACCATGAACGTGCAACGGATCGTTTTTAATGAACATCCATTCAGACTGCCAACGACAAACAGCATGCGGGGTCACAGGGAGAGGAGTTGGATTCGTTGTGCGATGCATGTGCGACCGTCGTACGACACAGTGTGTGCCCGGCTTTAGAATTGGCATGTAAAATTACACAAATCAGTAGGCCTAGTGATGATGGTAGTCTATGAGTGTTTCCGAGGGGTGTTCTCTTTTAAGAGAGATTAGGCAATTAGTTGGTTTACAGTATGCAGGTATTCACAAAGTAGACTTTAGGTGTGTTCATAAAGACATTTAACGCATGCAAGTTTCAAGAAAATCTGAGAAGGTACCGTGCCATCTCTTTTGTTGAGTTGACATTGAATGACCCTTACATTTTTTTGATCATTTTTTAAATTTACAATTTTAATATCAGTTCTCATATGCCAATATTAAAGAAAAACATGTTCTGTTTCACAAACAGACATACCTGTAGTCTATTTTTTTTCTTGTTTAAGGTACTGTACATAAGTTGTCGTTTTTGTTCTGACCACCACCAATTACAAAATTTGTTTCATGTGGCATGAGACTCATGCTGACAAGCTCTCATGCCAGCCCCCCACCCCTTAAAATCTCGAGCCCTTTCCTATAACTTTACAATATAAAGTTCAGAATACAAAGCCATTATACAGCCTTCCAATTTTCAAATTACGATACTTTTTTAAACTGAGAGTGCCATTTCCAGACACTTTAATTAAGACTTCACTTCACTTCAGCTCAAACATGGTGGGACTGAGGAGGGTGTGGACTCTCACACCAGTATCATGTGCAGCAATGTGCTCTTATATACAAAAAATAAAGCATGTTAATCAATAGACAATGGTACAAACAAACGTAGAGTGGAACAACAAAATAACAATGCGATCAACAGTACAAACATGTAACCATGGGGGTGTGAAAAAGTCGGAAGCAATTACAGTAATTAGAATTGTGGTAAATTATAAACAAAGATCACAGGCATAAGATGCGAGATTAAAGTCAGAAATGAAAATAATGTACGCGCTATTAAAGAAAGGAATATAAACATGGAAACAGGTTGGGCAATTTCAGAATTGTAGATAAATGAAGGTAAAGGTACTGTAGGAAAACCCATAAATCGCTGCATCATTGTGCTGAATTGCGTATGGGCGTGGTCCATGACGACCTACAGTAGCAGCCGTAAAAAGGCACATGTTCACATCACCAGCATCGAGAAAACCCCCTACTCTTCTGAAAGATGCAATGGGTTCTTTAAAGTGCGCAAGAACAAGAAGTGTACACTGGATCTTCATGAAGTCCTTATTCGAGAAGACAATTGGTTCTACCATGGAGGAATTAAACTAATTCCTCCATGGTTCTACCAACCAAACCCTGTGTCGAGGAGTGGCTGGAACCAGCGCCGATGTTAAGGGTACAGTAGTTAGCTGTGCCTCGCCTTACCGCTCAGCCACTCGACCAAGTGCCAAAATATTGAAAGAAAATCGTTGGTTTGGTGTATAAAGAAGTGTGTAGCCTAAAACCTACATACTGCCGGTAAGCTTGGCTAACACTAAGGAATGAGATGCTTGTAAAAACTTCAGGAGAATGATGCGGTGATTCTGGTTTCTCAGCTACAAGAGTTTTAGGCCTACCTTTTGTTTTTTGGATGCTTAAGATAGTGTGTTTTACTGTAGTTCTTCCCTTCTTTCTTTTTGGCTCTTAGTGCGTAGAGACCTTGTTATCATGCGCTATATAAATCCCACTACGTACATCATACAAAAGAGTGAGCCAAAACTCAGTTTGCCAACTCACAGACCATGAATCTCAGTTTGCGAAAACCCAGTTTTCTGTAAACCCAGTTTTCCAAAGTCAAAAGCAGTGTTTGTTCGTTCATTCGTTTGTTCGTATGAATCATACTTGATTCTAGTTGCTGTTATTAATTGACTGGAACAGTCTTAGCAGGGTCACCGATGAGCAGGTTAACAGCATGACCCTCCCATTATACTCCTGGGTGAGTGTCGGTCTCAAGCTCCCGACTTCATGATCAAAAGTCCAACACGTTATGCGCTGCACCACATGCTCCATAGCAGTGTGGATCAGTATTAGCAACTTCAAGTTTAGTTGATTCTTTTTGTCTATAATCAAACTTGATTAACAATTCGGCTTTCAGCAAAAAAAATAAATTAACGCCTATCAGATAAGCATAATATATAATTATATATTAATTCTATAATTATACACATGATTTTGAAATATTTAGGGGAGGTTTGGACCAGTTTCCCCCCCCCCCCCTTTGAATCTCAGCAATCTGGTTTCAAAAAACTGGGTATCAGCAAACAAGGTTGTCTTGAATTTACTGAAGTGGATTCAGCAAACTGGGCTTCGGTAAATGTAGTGGCCATTAAAATTCGGCAAATTGAGTTTCAGCAAACTGGGTTTTGACAATCTCACTAGTTGGATACGGAGAAAATTCTCATCGATTCTTCACCCACTAGATGTGTATAAGAGACAGCACATATATTAAGTGAGTGAACTTGCATAGTAATTACAGTTTCGCGGAAGTCTATTTTCCGCATTTTTCTTTCTATTTTCTTTCTTTTTGCTTTTCCATTTCAATTCTTTTTATCTCTTTTTCTCCTACATTTTATTTAAATTTCTTTATATAATTAATCACCATTTTGTATTTCTTAATGATACAGGAAGGCGGCTTTAATGAAATTTGCCTGAGGGCACTTTACTCCTGAGATTTCTCATGGACAAAATTGTGCAATATAACACCTGAGAGAAGATATTACTTTTAATAAGTATTTGTCCAAATTATATGTACATCATATGCAGTTCTATAATGCCCAGCTTTAAATTTATGTTATAGTTTGAAACATTTTTTTTATAGAACTGCATTACTTATAACATTTTCTGACACTACCTAACCACAGCATTCATAGCATTCGCAAATGTTATAAAAATTTTATGTGTTTGGTAGGTGGTCTTGATTACATCATTGTGATCATCGTCTTTATTTTCATTTGATAGGGAACATAGAATTACAACACCATAAATATAATTATAGATTTTAAACAAATTTAGGACAAATTGTAATTATTGTCAGGGAACTTTTAAAGTGCACAAACTACCCTTGCAATTTTTTTCCCCACCTGGGATGTGAGTCATTATCCTTCGTACAAAACAAGAATAATGAATTTGTGTAACCCTATGTACCGGTAAAAACAACATGCAAACTATGTGTTTTATAGTTCCTGCCTCTCATTATTTATCTCAGATACACACTGGTCTACAGCATTCCATTATATGGCCGTCTCAGCCAAATTGCCTTCCTGTTTCTTTCACAACGCTCCCGCAAAAATTGCAAGATGAAGGATACGCAACACATGCAGTTGGCAAATGGCATGTTGGCTTTTACAAGAAGGAATGTCTCCCAACAAACAGAGGTTTTGATACCTTCTTTGGTAGGTGTAAAATGGTTTTCATTCTTATGTATTATTGTAATTATAGAAACTAGCTATTCTTACACACGACAGGAAAATAATAGTACTGTACTTCATTAATATTTTTATGCTATAATGCATTAATAAGGTTGGCCGTCCCAAGGCAAAACAGCGTAACTGAAATTTTTTCCGATTTTGAGATAATATCATTTGGGAGTATATTAAATACTTCTGAATTACCTTTGAAGATTTCAGGTCTCAACAATAAGTCATTTCGGAGATAGCACTATCTTTAAGCACAAAACTTAAAATCTAGTGATTTTCCTTGGTAAAACAATGTAACTGCAAGATTACAGGGCAAACAACGTATCTACGATGAAGATACATTGCTTTGCCTCGGAATGGTATCAAAGTTACGGTCCCGCATTCCAACTTGATTTTGGTTTGAACAAGCATTTTGCAGAAACACATGCGGGATCATAAATTTGTCAAGGGGGGTGTCCCTGACGAAAAAAGTGGGCGTGGTCAGGCTTTGCTCAAAAAATGTTCCCCAAAAATATGACAATTTAAGGGTTTCAATACTTATTTAATCAATTTTAGAATCCACTAAATATGTAGAAAATAAATATACATTTTTCCTTCTCTCCGACCGGTGGGAGGGGGAAAAGCTCCACGACACAGTATTGTCAACAAACACTCATTGAAATCAATTTAAAACAGCTTAAAATGCTCAGATCGTAGGAGCGCCAGGGGCCCTCACCACCGGGCTCCACATCTCCCCCACTCCCAGCCAACTGGTGTAGTCACGCTTTTCAAATCTCTCAGATTGGTAACTATGTGGTATTCAAAAATTGTTTTAAGCTGATGGAGTTTGGCAAGACAAAATCAACTGGTTAATTGTGTTTTCATATCAATAATCTTAACATCGACGTATGAACAAATTAGCAGCGGTGGATTCAGGGGGTTCGGACGAAACCTCCTCTGTGAAGAAACGTAATAAAATACTACTGGGTCCTCCTGGATTACAAAAGGCATGCTGACCTAGTGTACCTAGGCATAGGTTGGCAGAACGGACAAACTAGGCTTAGCTCAACTAGGTTTCAGTAAATTAATAAAATTAAAAACACTGTTTTATGTACGAAAGTGCGTTCTTCATTCCTATCGGTTCATCGATCCATGGAAGAAAGACTATGTATACAACTATTCAATATTGTTGGAATTTAATAATGTATTGCCTATGTCTTTTTTTTTTTTCTCTACAGGAAGAGATAAAATTACATTACCGTCTTCGAGAGGGGGAAAACCTTGAATTTTGAAGAACTTAAATGTCATTAAAAGACACCTCAGAAGTCGGGAAAGCTCATTTCCGGCCATCTAGAATTAAAATTTTCCCGGGGAGGACTTCCAGACCCCCCTTCCTTTTTGGTTTTTAAAAAAAATATTTTGAACCCCCCTCTTTCAAATCATGGGTCCGCCCCCCAGACTAGATAATGCATATGATTGCCCTAAATGCGATATATTCCGGAAATATATTGTACGAGGCAAAACAATGTATCTGAGAATATCGCTAATAACTTTGCAATAAACAAACCGTTGTAATTAATATTTTACATAATAATCATAATGTCTATAGATATACAATCCTGCAAAATTTCAAAAGGGTACAACAATTTATTGCAAACATGCAGACTTTAACTCTATTTTTCTCCAGAAGTGTAAATTTTAAGTTACGTTGTTTTGCTATGGAACAGCCGAGGTATGTGCGATATTGATGGAAAATCTTTTCTTGGAATTTGTACAGTGTAGACCGCATGTCTGAGCACACACTGTCTTAAATTACGATTAGGCCGATCTTGCAATAATATGGAAGATAAGGCCTGGGGAATTTAAAGTATGAAGGGTTTTTGCGAAAATATTGTCAGGAAATATGTGAAAAAGTATGTTTTTATATCATATTTCTTAACACTACGGTGGGTTTCCTATGAAAGGTGTTCGTCATTGATCAGATTGCAAATCACCTGTATATTCCACTTATCAACCAATCACGGCCTGGAATGGTAAGCTTTGCGGCTAATAAGTGCGTCTGCACGAGTCTAGTTGGTAGTGAAGAATGAGCCGTTTTGTGGTGCTTGCAAGGGTGGGTGGTCTCTCCTCTGAGAGATAAACAATGTACACTACTGTAATGCAGGCTGGCCTAGAGCTAGAGGAAGACGAAGACGAACTAGGCCTATAGGCTGGTTGGGTAGTACGTGTGTGTAATAGATCAGATAACAGGAAATGTAGGCTACAAGTTGCTTTTATGTGTATTAAACCACATAATATTCAAATTAGTTAGTAGCGATGAGTGTATGTGTGCAGCACATTTCGTGTCAATGTACTGTAATGCAGGCTGGCCTGACGAAGACGAATAGGCTGACTGGGTACGTACGTGTGTGTAGGCCTAGGTTCTAGTCTAGATCAGATACTACAGGAAATAAATGTAGGCTACAAGTTGCTTTTATGTGTATTAAACCACACATTCAAATCAGTCAGTAGCGATGAGTGTATGTACAGCACATTTAGTGTTGCCGCACTGTGGTGTGGTTGATGACGAGGACATTGCCGTTAGATACATGATAGCAAGGCCCCACATGGAATTTTTGTTCTATTGAGACGGTAGCTTTTAAGCATTGCTCTAGGATGATTGTCCTTTACATATGAATTTTTTAGCTTTTCGTACTCTACACTTGGCTATCCTTTGCCAACCACATAGGCTTAAGGTACGTAATATATTAGATCAGATGTTAATTACATAAAATATAGGCCGACAGTCGTATTTAATGGGAGTTGAGTGGATTTATTTTTTCGCGATTTACCATGGGATGGCTACTGTCATCGTTACCTAGACTTGTAGACGCCGTTGTCCATATGGTAATGGTGAAGATCGATGAAGCATGCCTTGATTAAAAGTGCCTTTCATTTTCAATGGATTACATTCCATTCCAACCATGGTATAACCAGTCGATGGATAGCCTAGTAATGAGATATCTTGTTTAGATTTCACAGCGTGTTCCATGTACCTCCTCCATTTATTTAAAATTAAATTATTAAAACATTGCCTATAATCTAGTAATGTACTAGTATATTATTTAATCTAGTAATGTATATATTTAAAAACATATTGGGCAAGTATTCATACTACTTAATACTGTACAG
>NW_022728504.1:356699-383178 GCF_011630105.1 Anneissia japonica | reverse complement strand
ATATACATATACATACATATATATATATATATATATTGAAGAGTAGGTTTGCATGTATGCTCCTAGTAAAATAAAATTCAAAAACAATGAAAAAACGGTGTACAATCATTGAAAGTTGACTTGCGGAACACAAATTTATTAAGCTATAACAAAATCAAACGGATATTTTGATAGCTCCTGCTATCTTCACCAACGTTAAAGTGAGAAAACTTGGGAGATCTTACATATACATAAAGGATAATAAACCAATCAGAATCAAGTTATCAATACAATTAGTTGATTGGACCACAAAATATAAGTTCAGTGACAAGTTAATGGGCAAATTAATTACAATTAAATCATGATAAGATGTTGGCAAAATGATTTTGTAAGTGATAGTGTATTGGCGGTGCCATTGAACCAGCTTAATGCTAAGACTTATTTAACTACAGTAAACAATAACAGGAAATAAAACATAGTAAGATTAATAAGGTCCTATATAATTAAAACAATTGTGGAATAGAAAATAAATAGCCGAAATATAAGGTATATATATGAATTAAATAATGATGACAAATAAAATACAGTTTAGAAATTAATGAATATAAAAAAAATGTACATAACCTATTTACTGTAATGCTTGGTACACCAAGTAGGTGGTTCTGAAAAGAAAGTTCTTTTCAAAACTATCGATGTGATATACCTCAAGCATCTGAATCTGGATATGGTTAAGTCTGCAGTTTCAACCTAGGTCGTACTTTCGCCAACTATGATATTATTTCAATTTTAGTCACAGATCTCTGTGTTTGCAAAACGGACATTTTTATTTTAATTTAATTATTTATTATTATTTATTTATTGTTTTTTATTTTAATTTTGTTTTGTTTTTGAATCATGTTAGTGTTATGGATTGGCTTAATCTTTTTGTAGCGCTCGCTTGAAGCTATTAAAGATTTTGTGATGTAGTCTTGATTTCGGCCAGTAAATACATTATTCGCCTTTCAAGCAATATTTCATTATTACTTTATTTTCATAGGTTATTTAACAGGAAGTGAGGACTATTGGACACATTTTCGGTCAGGAGGCAATCAAGCAAATTTCCTGGAACACTGGTATGGTTATGACTTACATGACAACCTTCGACCTGCATGGGAATACACTGGCAATTATTCGGCTTATGTCTTTACTGAGCGTGTGCAGAATATTTTTAAGAGTCATAATCAAGATGAGGTTTGTTTTGTGCAGAAGTTTAGAATAATTAAAGCTAATTTTACAATTGCAGAGTTTATACTTTTTCATTTTCTGACCAGCTGGAACTCATGCAAGGTGGATATTACCTTCATGCCAAGGAGTGACAGTAAGTCACAGAAGCTTTTAGAACAGTATAACTTTATAATTCTAGACTATCAATTTCAAGAGACGCATGTGTCTTTTAGTAGACACGTGCTGAATTTAATTTTAGGCAAAATCTGTTACAAATTGCAAGGAGTAGGCCTACAGTATGCAGGGGCGCATCCAGAGATGTCCGAATAGGGTGGCCGACAAGAGGCCGAAATTCGGACCAGTTGAGATAATACTACCCTAAGGGGTCTGGCGTCATGCCCCCGCGAAACTTTTGTTTTCTAGATGCCCAAAAGTAACCTATGGGGTGTTTTGGGCGGTGATTGTTTTCTTTTTCTTTCTTTCTTTCTTTTTTTTTCTTATTTTACTTTCCTAAATCCGTCCCTGGAGTAGTATATGTATTTGTATTTGTGGTTTGAAAATCCACTTATCTATTATTAATTTTTATGTGATGTTTAACCCCTTTGGAATTATTTGTGTATAACTTTATATGAGGTACTGTTTTGTGTCTATTTCTGTTTTGAAAACTCTGGTTTGTGCTTTGTTTCACAATTTTTCCCTCAGTACACTAATTGCATATTACAGTATTATTTATATCAGCTGATTTTCATCCTTTTTTGTGCTGTGGAAAAATGATGTAGCTGTATTCATATACTGTAATCAGCAACATTTCAAATTCTATGCACACAAGTGTTACAGGATGACCTTGTATTCACTTTCACCTGTTTTTGTGCCCACTCACAAATCCCCTTGCCCTATAACACCTATATTCTGACACACAGTCTTAAGAGCATAAACAGAATGCCATTTAACATGTAATGCTATGTTAGATGATTGTTAAATGTTATAATGTGTTTTGTTATTTCAGCCTTTTTTCCTGTATTTGGCTTTGCAATCAGTGCATTCTCCTCTCCAAGCTCCACAAAAATACATCAATATGTATTCACACATTAAAAACAAAAATCGGAGGTTGTATGCTGCCATGACAACATGTATGGATGATGCTGTTGGGAACATTGTCAAGTCTCTTCAGGATCTCCAGCTGTGGAATAATACACTGCTCATCTTTTCAACAGGTAAGCTCAGATGAACTCAACCAAACAGGTTTATTTACTTATTCATTACTGTAGGAATCACTTTAGAATCAGCGGCACTCGCTCGTTCCGAGTGGGGCATCAAAAAGTACATAACTAAATCAAATACAGTAATCAGATTGAAATAATATGAGAGAGATAGAAAATAAACCCAACTTAATTTACAAACACAAAATAAAAATTTATCTTAACTAATGTTTCATAAGGTTACCACAATGGTCCTTAATGACAATTAAGGGCCCCTTGTGATTATTTTATAAAGGGAACTTCATTAGACTTGAAACCTAAATCAGAAAATAATCCTGCAGATACTTCCAATGTACCCTGACAGCCTGCTGAGGGCTACGTACATCCTGCAGATACTTCCAATCCATCCTGACAGCCTGCTGAAGGGCTATGCATGCATCCTGCAGATTCTTCCAATGCAATCTGACACTGCTAAGGGCTACATTCATCCTGCAGAAACCTCTAATCCATCCTGACAGCCTGCTGAAAGGCTACATACATCCTGCAGATACTTCCAATGCATCCTGACAGCGGGCTACATACATCCTGCAGAAACTTCTAATCCATCCTGACAGCCTGCTGAAGGGCTACATACATCCTGCAGATACTTCCAATGCATCCTAACAGCCTGCTGAGACTACATACATCCTGCAGAAACCTCTAATCCATCCTGACAGCCTGCTGAAGGGCTACATAGATACTTCCAAATGCTGCTCATAGTCCTCCATGAGCAGCGCTTTATTGGTTGCCAAAAAATGAATTTAATAAGAACTTCTACTCTTTGTTTAATATCATATCACTCTCTGACAACACATTGGCATAAAGTATGTTTTCTTTTTCTAATTTTCAATTACCTGCTTTACAAAACAAATTGAAATTTAGAAATACATTTACAGCCGCATGACTAAAGTAAACACCACTAAACACAGCCATACTGGGTCAGTAATATAAAATTTAAGTGCCTTATGGTCAGGTGTTATCAAGTTGTTTAAAAAATTAGGGATGTACATGGGTGTCCAGGCCCGTAACCGGGGGTGGGGGCGTGTTTGGGGAACCCCTGATTTTGATTTTGATTTATCATATCTTTTTCTATTAAAGAAACACTTTTCTGAGTTACACTTGGCGTATAGGAAACCCCCCTTCACAGGAACATGGTTACAGGCCTGGTGCCCACCCCCTAATTTATGAATAATTTTCATAACCCTCCTCTGGTCATATAACTAAACAACAGAGGGTTTATTTAAAGCTCAATGATTAAATTTAATAGTCTAAATTATATGCAAAATACTTAAAATACTGTATAAGTAGAAAAAAATATTCTGCAGAAGTCTACATAATTACTGTAAAATTTATGAAAAAATATGCAATTGAATCCTTTTTTTAAAGATAACGGTGGACAAGTTGCAGAAGGCGGAAACAACTGGCCTCTACGTGGCTGGAAGGGATCATATTGGGAAGGTGGTATGAAAGCAGTCGGCTTTGCTTCTAGTCCTCTTCTGCCATCAAGTGTACAAGGCACCATTACTAATGAATTAATGCATGTCAGTGATTGGTTTCCTACATTAGTGGAAGGTATTGCCAAAGGCAACATCAGAAATACAGAATTAGATGGTTTTAATGTATGGTCAACTATCAGGTAATTTCTTGTAGTTAAATGCAAATATAAAAAGAAGCCAGACATGATGTGTGTCTTAATTAATAACTAAAACAAGTAAATGTTAACTCATATTTATTATATCTTTATTAATGAGGAAAATATTGAATGTGAAGCAAAGGAAATAGGTTAATGAAGCTTACATGTGGATTATATGCACAGCAGCCATCTATTGTAATTGACTCAAATATCAGTAGTAATATCACAGACCATTCTTATAGCTGCAGCACTTGTGTATCTAATGGGAAGTAAGCCCCCTTAAAGGTTTTCCTGCCCCTCCCCTCACTGAGAATTAGCTGAGCAGAAAAATTGAACTCAAGTAGTTAAAAGTTGCCTAATGTCACCTCATTCTTTGTTCGTGGCAGCAGCCAGGTTAACACACACAATGTGCTAACTAAATTTTTAAAAATAAAGGACAACAAACAAACAGTAATCTAGGTTTCAGACATTTGATGTGTACAACATGCTAACAAATTACAGTACTGTACAGTGAACACAATTATAATTATTTAACTGATTTGATACTAAAACAGTTTGATTAATTTTTTTGTTTACTGGAAAATAAAAATGAAAAGCATTCTGTTAACCAGCAGCTATTTAGAAGACTATCCCAGCACAATACGTTAATATTTAATGTAGAATGTCGTGGATAGGTATGTCAAAAAATGATGTAATACATCAGCAACTTGCAGCCACTTGCGTTATTATGTTATTATATGCTATTATGTTATTATAACATGAAATTATGTTATAAATACAAATTTATGGTTCTACAAAAAAATGTTTTGTACACCAAACTGTAACGATTATAACGTAAAAATGTTAGATGGGATAATTATATAAAGTGCATCCAAAATAATTGATTTGTTTATCAGTCAATTTTTGATTTGTTTAATTACTAATTTGATTCGAAAAATTATGTGTTTGTACTTTCAGTGAAGGCAAACCCTCTCCTCGTAAAGAATTGCTACATAACATCGATGCTTTTGAAGAAGATGACAAGAGTACTTTTAATGTGAACATGACAGCAGCAATTCGAGTTGGTGACTGGAAGCTTATCACTGGTCATCCAGGTACACAAGTATTCATTTACTTTATTACTTTAGTTGTACATCTAGGCCAGGGGTTCTCAATTGGCGGCCAGCAGGCCATCTCTGGCCCACGAGTGTGTGTTATGCGGCCTGCAAGAACAAGCTAAAAATAATATTTTCCGTTAAGCTTGGGGGTAGATTTCTCACTTTAATAATTTTGCATTCTGTTTTGCTGACTAAGCTTATACAGTATATTGCCCACAAATTGTAGTGATTTAATCAATCAAAATTGGAAGAACTATCGCAGCAAACAGTAAAGAAATACTGTATTACATTTTGACTCTTGCATTACCAAACAGAAGGGTAAGAGTTTTAGGTCGAGATGCCCTGTATGAGCATCTAGCGGCTTATTTTTTCAAAATTTCTAATTCGGGATTTCCCAAAATTATATAACCCCAGGCTCGCGCTAAGCGCCATAGAACACCTCTTGCTCTGGCACTTAAAATTTATTCAATGAACAATTTTGACCCCTATTGCGATATAGTTGAGAACCCCTGGTCTAGGCTAAGGCTCAAATGGTTATTACATATATGTATGAATCGAGTTCAGTATTAGACTAATATTTGAAAATGATTTGATCATTATTAGCAGTACTGAGGTGGATCTCAAGGATTGGGGTGCAGTTGGTGTGATAACATTGTTTTTTTTATTTATTTCCTGTATTTTGAAAATGTTGATGTCAAATATTCTCATTAAAAAAACCTTTTTAGAAAATGAGATTGCCATTTCTAGGAATATAGGTTCCAAATGATTAAAGTTTTCTCCCAATTAATGAAAATAAATGTTTAAGGTTAGAGCTGAAGACAGAGCGATATTTCCGTGCATCTAGATGTGCCATATCCTTAAAATGTGCTCACATCACAAATGCAAAAAACACATTAAAATTTGCTTTTCAACTTTGCCCCAGCCATGTGTGCCTGAGGTGGGTGTGGTCATGCATCACCACTAACTAAATCCTGAATCCATCCCAGCAGTACATGTACGGTAATAATTGAATTGATTATCGACTTTTTTTCAGGAGCTGACAATGGAGCCTGGATCCCTGTACCAAACTCAGGTATAAATGCATTTAAACCTCTGTTGATACCAGACCAAAATGTTTGGTTGTTTAACATCACTGGTGACCCTTATGAATACCGTGACCTCTCTCAGTTACGTCCTGATATTGTTTCCCAGTTGACTGAAAGACTGCACTACTATTATAACAAGTCTGTTCCTGCTTATTACCCTGATCCTGATCCCAAGGCTAACCCAGCATTGCACGAGGATGTATGGGGCCCATGGCTGTAAATATCATTTCAGCAACACATACAAGCCTATTAATTTAGTCATGAGTTAAAATGTATAAAAAAAAAGTCCATTAAAAAAACACATTTTTTTAAGACACATTTATATCTTTTGTTGTTGTGCTGGAAAAAGGAGCATTGGAAATAATTCATCTGCTTTGTTGTTTTCATTAATTTTCTTGGTTTGTTTTCATGGTTATGTGGTTTTTTTTGTGTTTGTTTTTATTTTCACGTAATACAAGATTAATATTATTATTATTTCACTGAGCTATTGGAACTGTCATGTGTTTTGAGGTTTACTATATATATTATTAATAGCACAGTACTACAAATAAAGTATATATTTTTGTATTTCATTGATCTACATTTGAGTGTATCTAAACCAGAATATCTGAAAATAGTACGGTGTGCCCCTTTATTGTGTAAAGCTAAATCGATACAACACAGCTACTAAAACTGTAATAATACCACCTGATACCATATAAATAAGCAAGTGGAGATTTTTTAGAACATAGAATTTGTAGAAACACTACTTCAAAGATAATGGAAAAGCAACATTAACATTGTTTGGGTAGACTGTACTATTAATTTAAAGCCTGTGCAATATATAATAGATTTTTAAAATTATTGATTATTATCATTCCTCAAATTCAGCTTTTAATGAACGTATTATAGTTTTTTTAATTGGCATAAGGTGCAACACAAATATTTTTATGGTGAAGGCAACATAATGTATATAAAATATATAAATAGGTTTGGCTATTCTGTTACTTACCTCAAAGAAATAAGGTATATTTAGTATTGTTTTAATGAGTTGATAACTTCCAAGGTGAATGGTTACATGAAGCATATTTTTTTTTTTTTTTTTTAATGAAAATAAAGTATTTTTGCAGAATATATAAATTGTGGTATCCAAATGAATTTTGGAAAGGCAGAAGCATACTACTGAAGACATACTGACCGATGTTGAGCATCTTGTGGGATATACCACTAAGAATGGTGATTATATCCTTGGCCTTCAGCCTAAACCTATCTCTTTGTGCGCACTATACCTAATTTAATTGGTGTTCCATACTCGATTGCTTTTCTTTTGGCTTATTCCGTCTCTAAATTAACTTTCTCGTTGGTGGCGCTGTCCAGAATGAGAAATATAATATGCTAGTTAGACTTGTGGCAAGTCTAATTTGCATGGTACAAACAACATTTAAAGACGTTATGCACAACTACATGACCAGCATTAATTACATGACATCATGTCACAGTGGCGGATCCAGGAATTTAAGTCAAAGTGGACAGGAATTAAGATAATTGGCATTTGACTAATCCTGTTGTAGTAACCTGAAAAATACAAATTTTAATTTTTCTTGTTTATAACAAAGTAATCGGTAATATATAGAATAAATAATATAAGATAAATTTTAAAAATTATTAATCCTCTTTGGAAAAATCTTTGCTCGCATACAAAAATTACAATATAATATGTAATACCTGTCTCTTATACACATCTAGATGTGTATAAGAGACAGATTCTAAGCAACACACCGCTCTGTCACATAGTCGCATCAAGTTCAGTGTTGGTTCACATTAAGGAATATAAAAGGTTTTACTTTTTGTGTTGCTTTTGAGCTTGGTGTAAATAGGCCTTAACTGGTTATGGTCTCAGAAACAAGGAACACAGAAAAATAAGTTTTGACGAATATATATAGCACTTTATATGTTCAAACATGAAAAATCTTGAAATTGATTGTGACTGCAGCATGGTTCAAATGTTAATACAGTATATAAATACAGTTAAGAACATTTGTCAAACATTGCATACAAATGTGTGAATAGAACCAGCTAATCATCTTAAATTAATATTCACAATAGATAGTCAAGGTCCTTTATATATACAATACATACATTAGAAATCTGTCTCTTATACACATCTAGATGTGTATAAGAGACAGCTTCCAATCCCAGGGTTGTGGGTGAATTGCTGTCACAGTAACAGGATTTTTTCTCGCTACCGAAACTTCACACCAAATTCCACTCCCTAAGCCTCATAATGAAATTTGATTTATGTTGAGCATCTTGTGGGATATACCACTAAGAATGGTGATTATATCCTTGGCCTTCAGCCTAAACCTATCTCTTTGTGTGCACTATACCTAATTTAATTGGTGTTCCATACTCGATTGCTTTTCTTTCGGCTTATTCCATCTCTAAATTAACTTTCTCGTTGGTGGCGCTGTCCAGAATGAGAAATATAATATGCTAGTTAGACTTGTGGCAAGTCTAATTTGCATGGTACAAACAACATTTAAAGACGTTATGCACGACTACATGACCAGCATTAATTACATGACATCATGTCACAGTAGTGGATCCAGGAATTCAAAATAGAGGAGGCCCGGTTAGGGACTTTCACGGATGGAGGATCCATACCACCTCAGTCCCACTATAGTGTCGGGGCTGAGGTAAGAAAATTTGTGATTATGCTGGTACTTCTAGGTGGCCGGAAATTGCACTCTCAAGATTTGAATATAATTTTCTTTATATCTTTGAATTCACCACTGGTTCAGTAAGATCATGTGCAGTTTTTTAGTTTACAAACCTGGTTTAGTTTACAAACACACACAAAAAAAGACTACAGTATGTACATAATTATCAATGTTAAAAATTCAATAAGTAATAAGTGACTAACTTACAATTAAAAATCTGTATGAAAACAAAATCCCTATCAAATTATTGAACATATAATTATTGTAATACTTTTCTGTATATTTTTACATAGACAATTAAAATGGACAGTGATTTTTGTAGTAAAATTAATGTGTGTGGGGAAAAATGATTTTAGTAACTCATTTAATCCTTTTAAATGGATTGAATTTTTGAAGTATTCTCAGATTATTTTGACAGGAAATAATTCTTTAATGCATGAGATCTTGTTGATATAAACTGTTCCTTTTTAAATATGATATACTGTACAAGGCTTTGGCCATTAACAGTAATAATCAAATTGCTAACAAGATTAACAGAATATTAGATCTGTAGTCTTATTACTAAAGAAGGCACATGTGGAAAAACAACTTTGGAATAAATTCACCTACACAGTCAGCTTTAATACCAATTATCTGCATTTTATAATAATTTTTGAAATCAGGGCATTATAAATATTTATTAAAGTATTAAAGCATATGTTTGGAAGGTAAAAATAATGATTAATGCTTACAACATATGGACATCCATAGCATGAAGTTAAGCACAACACATGTTTGGTATCACAATATTGATTCTTTTATTTCATTTCAAAATAGAGTGAAAGCAGTATGAGTGAAAGGCATTAATGAATACATTAGTCTGAAGCTGAAATCACACCATCATTTCAACTTCAGCAATGTACATTATTTACATGATCACATGAACTAACCCAGTAAAGTTGAAAGTCCTTGCACAAAATGGATCAATGGAAGCATCAATCACAAAAGAATTCATTAAATATTATAAACCCATTGAAATGTTCTTTTCCAGTGGTATGATGCAGTAGCTCATTTATGCTCTCAAGAGTGTACTAACTAGTTTATATATTATACCCAACTAGTTAGAACACTGACGCTGCAGCCCAAATACGCGGAGCATGACAGTTGCGTAGTGCAATCCATTTACTCTGTGCACGACATTAGTCGTCACAAATGCATTGTTCAAAATTTGTTCTACAGTCTGCAGGAATCACTGATGGGTAATAAGTTCATTCTAGGAAAATTTTATAATATAATATTTTTCGTCACAAGTTTATGAAAATGAAAATCATTTTGTGGCCAAACGACCCAAACAAACGTCCAGACGCAATCCACTTTACGGAACTTTAAAAGAAACCAATATTAATAGCTCATTAAATGGTAAACAACAATTTTCAGATTGCTCTCTCTTTACAACAAAATTTAGCATGTGATATGACATTCAATTTCAAGGAAAATCCAATTTTGAGTCGCAACCCATATTTTCAGTATTTTCAGAACAGCTATTCTAAGCAACACACCGCTCTGTCACATAGTCGCATCAAGTTCAGTGTTGGTTCACATTAAGGAATATAAAAGGTTTTACTTTTTGTGTTGCTTTTGAGCTTGGTGTAAATAGGCCTTAACTGGTTATGGTCTCAGAAACAAGGAACACAGAAAAATAAGTTTTGACGAATATATATAGCACTTTATATGTTCAAACATGAAAAATCTTGAAATTGATTGTGACTGCAGCATGGTTCAAATGTTAATACAGTATATAAATACAGTTAAGAACATTTGTCAAACATTGCATACAAATGTGTGAATAGAACCAGCTAATCATCTTAAATTAATATTCACAATAGATAGTCAAGGTCCTTTATATATACAATACATACATTAGAAATAGCAATACATGATGCACATACCAATACCTTATCCTCCTCCTTCAAAATTTAATTTACACGTCAATATTAATTTATATAGTGAATTGTACTGGTAATATAATGGAGCTTACTAATGTATGTTGTTAAATAATGTTATGGTCACATCAAAAAATATAAAATGAATACCCAACCAATCAATAATTTAGTGTTCAACTGCATAATAATGTCATCCTCATTCATAAACTCTGCTTGGAAGACATCAATTTAGAGCCCAAGAGTGTACTCTGCTTAGGCCACACCCACTAAAGTCTTCTCAGTTTATACTCAATTTGCACTCAGCCCACCAACTCCAGTTCACTCCCATTCTGTTGTTCCAGGAGGCTTAGCTGTCAAATCGTATAAAACACGTGAAATTCCAGGAACTGTCTTTACTTTCTTTGCAATCTCATTCAGCACCTGAAATGAAAGTCAATACTTGTGTAAAATACTCCTGACAACACATACAGTATGATATTTGCAAATAACAAGCCCGATTTACTTTATGACTGTTCATGATCTAAACATAAAACATGTATATAAATTTTAATGTATAGCCGTTGAGCATATATACTTATCTAACCGAAAAAAAATTCCATTTGTATCAAAGTGCCCTAACAAAAAACCAGAAAATTTGAGTGCCAATAATTATAATAGAAAGCTGCCGTAGTTATAATGAATGTGTCAATAAAATGAAAAATGTGGCCTCTGCAATTGCGACAGACTAAAGATCTGGGTCATCAATTAAAACCCCGACCTCAAGTTTAGGAGACATAACTACAAGCTGCGCCAACAAACTCCCACCAAACATTAATAAATCAATCAAAAGGTGTTTCTTTAAACCTTTGTTAATATTTTTGTGTGCCTGTAATTTTCCTGATCATTGCCATTCTGTGGTTTAACATTCATTATAAAATCATTTTTAATTAATTATTTAGATTTGAATGTCATTTAATGATCTATAAATAATGTCCATGAAGCATACAACATACATTGACAAAGCATATTTATGACTGCCTTGATATCACTGTTCCTTGCCAAGTGTGTGGCAAGGCCTACGTAGGCTAGGGCCTATTCCACCTAACCAAATGACATAGGGCCTACTGAAAGACCCTACTTGGTACAACCCTGGCCGGAAACAAATACCTATTAATTTTATCCCCACTACGCCACTGATGTAAATATTGAGAGTTTATATCTTTGTGTGTAATATTTCTTGTATAAGATCTTGTTTTACGATACTTAAAAAGAGGCGTATCACATTGATCCCTCTTTCTGTGTCCAACACTAGTGTTGATTTCGTTTTTTAGATGCTTAAGAAGAGGGTGTAGCACATTGATCTCTGTTTAACCTGCGTGCGTCACACACTAGTGTTGATTTCCTTTTTAATATGATTAAGAAGAGGGTGTATCACATTGATCTCTGTTTACTGTGTTTGCGTCGAACACTAATGTATCAACTACAAGTGTATTATTTTGAAAATTCTATAAATACTATATGACCAACAGGTATGTCAAGCAAATTCATTCATACTAAATGTAGTGAATTTTCAGTAACTTACATCCTTTTGTATTTGGTTGCCAGGTACTGCAGGAACTCCTGTCATAAAATCATTGGTAATAAATGTTCTGATGACAACACTACGTTGACATGATGGCTTACGTAGTACAGGGTCCCGGTCAAAGTGGACAGGAATTAAGATAATTGGCATTTGACTAATCCTGTTGTAGTAACCTGAAAAATACAAATTTTAATTTTTCTTGTTTATAACAAAGTAATCGGTAATATATAGAATAAATAATATAAGATAAATTTTAAAAATTATTAATCCTCTTTGGAAAAATCTTTGCTCGCATACAAAAATTACAATATAATATGTAATACACCATACCATACTGTGTGTGTGAGCTGAATCATGGTTGACTACAATAGTGGTACTCACTGTGAGTGTGAGCTGAACCATGGTTGGCTACAGTAGTGGTACTCACTGTGAGTTTGCGCTGAATCATGGTTGATTACAGTAGCGGTACTCACTGTGTGTTAGAGCTGAACCATGGTTGGCTAAAGTAGTGGTACTCACTGTGAGTTTGTGCTGAATCATGGTTGATTACAGTAGTGGTACTCGCTGTGAGTTTGAGCTGAATCATGAACCCCTTTCAGACAGACCTGCAATACTGTAATATTGCGGTAAGCACGCCGGCAAGGGTTTCTGTCTGAATGAGGGGTCGATACGCTAATATGCCTGGTTACTTTAGGCCACCTTGCACCCTAGTATTATTGCTGCAATATTGCGGTAACTGGCTTGCTCTTTCAGAAAGGGTCTACTCGATATTGCACCAATCAAGCCGGCGTGTGCATTTATGTAAACAAGCAAGGCTAAAGTTGAAAACAATTCCGCTGTGGTATTTAAACCGCCAATATTACGCCATTCTATAGGACCATTTTAGACAGAAAAGCTTAGGATACCGCAATGTTCCAGTAAAAGGCACTGTGTGAAAAGGTATAGGCATGCTTAAAACAATATTGCGGCATTGCTGTGTGTTTGAGCTGAATCATGATTGGCTACAGTAGTGGTAATCCCTGTGAGTGTGAGCTGAATCATGATTGGCTACAGTAGTGGTAATCCCTGTGAGTGCGAACTTAATCATGGTTGGCTACAGAGTAGTAGTTAATGTGTGGACAATGGATCATGGATATTATTGGATCCACTGGTTATATGCATACATTCTGTTTCCTTCTTATTTATAGACAAAAACAATATCAATATCTTCAAATATTATACACTTCCCAAAAAAAGAGTAGTCCTATGTCCCCTGGTATACAGGCCATTATCATTACAATATAGAATGATAGAAATAAACAAAAAACATAGTACATGTATGTGCTATATTGTACTTACCACTTTCCTTGAGAATAATCTGAGCATAATGATCAGCTTGTCTGAGTGTTCCAAGCACATTAGGTGTAAGGAAAGTTGGAGTGATGTCTTGTATTGCTTCATTCACTGGCTTTCCAAATATAAACACAACCCTAAAAAAAAAAAACCACACACCAAACAAATAATATTAAAATAGAAGGTTTTGAATTGGGACATGTTTAAAGGTATGTTATTAACTCAGCGTGTAGTGAGACGATTTATTTTTACAACGATCACTATTTATTTTATTTCTATAGTAGAATGCACATTGCTGAAACAACCCTTCATGATTAATAATACTCCACTGGGATTGTAAATGCTTGAATGATTATTTAATATCAATTAAACTGAAAGGAAATAAATTCATTCTGGGTTCAATTGAAAAGGAAAAACAGACCAAATTAGTCCCCAAATCGAAGATGTTATAGTGGGTATAACATCAAAACAAACTGCTAGGAGGCCGTTTTTTTTTTACACAATAATAGGCCTCCACTCGAATAAATTTCAACAGTTTTTAAACTCCTCAATCTTTATTTGTACATACTACTGTAAACTAACTTACAGAAAAGCCTTGATAGATATTCCTTTAATTAACGTCAAGTGTTGGATTTGAAATGGAATGAAACAAAACAAATGGAAAAATTGAACATTTTTGCATAGCCGTTGCGTGAATACAGGCCTAGCGACAGACTAGGGAGTTATACCAACAACGTTCTTCTAACTCATTGGTCATCGTAGTCAAAAGAAACATCTTATTCAACAATTCAGCAATTTAAGTTTGTCCAATAGTTTAAATATTCCATACAGAAATTGCTACAAAATGACTTGGTGACAGTATTTAAGCTGAATGAGTACATGTACCTCTAAATCAACAACGACCCCTTAGTCAGCAATGGTTATAGCGAGGGCCTCGAGTGATAGGCCTAGGCCCCCCCAGAAGGCCTCTCAAAACTCTTCATATTTTTAGTCTGAATGGAAATGTAAATCAAATCAACCTTAGTCTCATGAATCTACGAATCATTCAAAATATATATGTTGTTATAAAAAGCACCTTCTACGCCAACTTCATTACATAGACGATTTAATATACACCACTTTTGACTCCGCTCAATGCATTAGCATAGCTCTTTGGGCATGTTTACAACTTTAATACCCACTCGGCGAAAAACGTGATGACGTCATTTGGGTGACTAATTCGGTCTATTCAGAAATAAATTTAATTGTTGGTTAATAAGCAGCAGTTACTCTTGATTTAGGGAGCTCAATGAACTTCTAAATAGGTTCTTTCAATTGAACCAACTTTACTATTTTAGCTAGCAAAATGGTTTATAAGTCAAACTCGCCTAAGTCGAGTCTAAAGTGCCACTGAAAAATTTTACTAAAGCAAAGTCAAATTTTTTTCGAGCTATATAAATAGCAACTTGACTTGGAGAGTTACCCCGGTATTCTTAAAACAAATTTTAGTGGTAGTTCGAGCTATAACTTAAAACTTACGTCATTTCGTATTCTTAAAATGAACTTCGACTAGCACTACGACTAAATGACACAGTCTAGGGTCAGGCTAAATCGCCGACTTGAAACATTTACCCCACTAAAAACATGTTTTTGTAACTCACGATAAATTGAAACGAATAAAAACGATTGTATATGCAGGTTTGATATATCTTCGGTGTGTTAAACAAAAGAGACATCAAGTTTAGCTTCCAAAAGAAGAAATTAAAATGTTTTGCTAGCCACATGCGATAGTTCCTGATTTCCACGAAATCCCCTCGCGTTGCGATCATTTAGCTTCACCGTAACAACAACAAAAATGGCGCCGCCCTCGCTCGGGCTCAACTATAATAGTTCTCCAAAGAAAGCAAATTTTCAGTGACTGTTCAAATTCTTTATCGTAATATGTTAACAACTAATATAGTTATTATTATAGAAAATTAATTAAGCGAATGAAGGTCTATTAGGAATTATGAGGAAATATGTTTTTGAACCACAGACGGCAGCTTAATATTCATCCACGTTAAAGGATCTCTAAAATTTCCCTTTAGCCCTTTTCATTGGTTAGTTTGGTAGTCGTGTCTTGCCAGTCGTCTTCAGTTGAACTAAAACTAGGACTTGATTTAGTCATAGTTAAAACTTCGACTACGTTGTTTGTGAATACAAATTGAAGCTGAAGTTGCAACTAGCACTAAATGAAGTTCTAGTTCGAAGTTCGACTAAGGTTTGTTTTAAGAATACAGGCATTAGGCCTTACGGAGACCAGAACAAATTAACACGCACTAACGGTACACGCACGATGTTGACCGCACATTTGGCCTAGTACTGTAGAAGTAAAGGCCTAGGCTACCTCAACTTAGCTTGAAAGCAGTATTCTTCAGAGTAGCAATACATTACATTAATTCTTCAATTATTACAGTATATTTAAATGTTTTAATGTTTTGTTAACTGCTTCTATGCCATTCTTTTGAATACAGTATAAAGAGGAATCAGCCAATACTTAAATTAAAGAATCATATTTATATTTGATAAACTAACATTTAATAACTGATTTTTGCATGGCCATCAAGCGAACATGTTGTAAATACGATAAATTCGGTGGGATAATCCAAAAGACCAAACCAATACTTACTAGGTGAAAGTCTATTATTAGGCAAGAATGACTGGAGATGAAATCGACAGCTAGTAGTAGTATTGCTTTTAGCTAGATTTTTTACCTGTTAATGTTATGGCAAACCTTGGGTATCATCTTAGCAAGTTGCATCAGGTTTTCCCAATCTGGTTCACCTTCACATGATAAACCTGCTACATAACTGTAAGTCCTACCATCTCCCTGAAATTAAAGGGTCAATCCTCTCATTAGCATCACAATAACATCCTCAGTTCAAAGTTCTTTGAACATTATAAATATCACTTTCAGGTTTGAAAATATCTGCCATAACTTCTAGACTACATTATGTAAGATCAGGTTATGACATTCATGTCACTAAAGAATTTTATTTCAAACAAAGTGATATCAGTTGCCACACTAGTGGTAATCACTGGTGTGTGACTCAACTATGGCCAGTATTATACAGTATAATATTTTATTGAATCTGTATAAATTGTAAATTTGAGTGTTTCTCTTCTAAGGGAGTTTATAAAATTGATTGATTTTATTTTATTTGATTGGGTCTCTGACTCAATACAATACCATTCAGATATGTCTTTGTGTATCAGCTGGAGGAGTCAATGCAAAATAATGTCTTTTGTATAACTATTCAATCACAGCTTGTATGCATGTTAAGAAAAAGAAACACTATCAATACATGTGAATTTAATAAATAATAAATGTGGCATTCCTTATAAAATAAACTAAGCCCTGAATCAGATCAATATATTTTAACAAGCGAAGCGAAGTTTGTACACTATAACGTCCGGTACCGACTACCGTAATTTATCACACTTATGCCTACAACTTTAGCTTCCCATTTTACTTACAAGCTAGATTAAAATCAGCGAAACCTATAAAAAGTTTGTATAGACAAACTACTATAATTGTCCAATCCCTGATTTCCATTTGGCTTGGATAGTTGGAGGCTATACATTTTGGTTTTTTTTTTACCATAAATATCCAACCCATGGCTGTTCTTATCGATGTCAGTCATGTATTCCCTTTGTATTAGAACAAAAGTACAGTGTATTAGATGATTATAATCCTTTTAATCATCCGTCGTCACATTCTCATCCTTTGCGCTAATAATGCCTTCAACTTCGCCCCAGACGTACGTCAACCAGCACCCACATAAACGCACCATCCCCTAACAAACATATATAGGCCTATATATATATACATAATTATACATATATATATACATATATATATATATATATATATATATGCCTATTCAGATAATCATATATTGTCACGTGTGATACAAAATAAATTAATTACGGAATTTTATCATAGGCCTGGACTCATAAATAAATAGGTCCGAGTCCAGAACAAATTACTTTTCCATCAGAACCTTTGGTTACATTGTCCCTAGACATACTTGTGAGATTAACGATAAAGTATTGTAAAAACTAAAAAACAAAGCGACCCGTAAATTTTCCTGTCCCATTTCATTGAAATTCCAGAACTGTTACTATTTTTTACCTGTAATTTAAGCAACACACATTTTGCAATTAAGACAAAATATTAGTTACTGAACTGCATTTACTATAATAATTGAGATGTGGGAATAGGAGAAAAAGACAAGATATTTGATTTCATGAAGGTTTACTTTTACAATGATATGAAAACATTGCATCAAAAATTGTTTAGGCATTAGAAAGACTTTATTTATATAAAGACGTTTTTTCTGGAACCTTGCTCAATCGTCGGTGGTCTCTTTATTTAGGTAAGTTAATTTGGGCTGACCCAACAGTACTTGGCTGACGAATCCAAAGCTGGCAGATGACGTGACGCAGCCTCTGTCAGTAGTGGTAGTGGGATCGTTCCCTGTTCACATTCCGTTATCAATGAAACCGCGTCTCGACGATCATCGGCAAAAAGCGTCGTAGATGCGAAATGTGTCAGCACATTAATATTTGATTTCTTATTGCTGTTTTGCATGACTAGACAACAATCATATTATTATAAATATGTAATAATTGATATATTAAAAATAGACCTATCATCGTCGCCCACAATTACCGTGGAAAACCGAGACTGCCGAAGGAAATTACTGTATTTAAACTGATAAAACAATAGTATATATTTTTATTCTAAATACAAAAGAAAAAATTGTGAACGTGACTAATAGCCAATGAAGGTAAAAAAAGAAAAGGACTACCATGGGCTAGATATTAATTTATGGTGAAAAACAACCTAACTATTTGCAAGCCGATGGCACCCAACGGGGTTACACTTTGTTATTAAGAACATGAGGCAATCAACATTGACATAATTTTGTATAAGCTATACACTATATTTTTTTCTTTATATAGGTTTGGCTGATTTATTTTTAATTGAAAATAAAACTGAAAGATCAAGTAGCAGGCTATGCACATACAAGTGCGATAAAAATACAGTACTCCAATATTGTACAAACTTTACTTTCACCTTGCTTGGGTAAGCACCGTCGCTTCGCTTGTTAAAATATAAAAAATATTGATCTGACTGAGGGCATAGTTTATTTTACATGGAAGGCCACGTTCATTATTTTTGTAACTCACACGTATTTATAGTTGTTCTTCAGTTTTTTCAGAGATTTGTAGGATTAAAAATATACCGTCATATTTACGTATTTATACTGTATCAAAAGCCATTGTGATACTGGTAATTATTAGCGAACGTATCATTTAGCTAATATGTTTTGTAGAGACGCAAATGGCGTATCGTTATTTTAGCCTGGTGACGTCAATTCTCTAGGTAAACAATCGACGGTGACAAGCGGCTAAAATCTGGTTATAAAACATCAAGATATGATCCTTCTATGTACAAAGGACCTACAGTTGAGTTTCGTTGAGGTAGGAGCTTATACCATGGTTAAGGTGATTTTTGACTGGAATATAACACAGTCCATTTTACAGAAAAATTTCACTACCACAGCACAGAGTATATATATATACAGAAGCGCAGTATACTAAAAAAAAATGCTATGTATTATATTTCAATTGATATAAAACATGCAAAAAAAAAAATATGCATTGGTATTAATTATTAAAAGGCAACATCAGCAAAGGGTTTATGGCAAATATATCATGTTTAGAAAAATGAATTTCAAATATACTTTTTGCAATGGTGTAATAAAAAATTAAGACAACAACCTGAACTCCAACACTTTTAATAGGCAGTAAAACAGATGACATTTCATCATGATTGGTAATGGACGCTAACATAGCTTGTTCCTCAAGACTCAAACTTGCTTGAACTCGGCCAATCAGTGCATGTGGCTAGAAACAAGAAATACTTGTGATAGTTAATAAATCAATTTGATTAATATGAAACTTGTGAAATAAAAACAGCTCTAAAGTACAAAGGTTATATCCTGAAAGTACAATGCAGTAATGCCTTACTGCAATATAACACTGTAAAGTTCTTTGTATCAATGTATTAATCAATCATGTTATAACTTAATAAGGTGCATAAGGTTTTTCCTCTAGTTACATTTTAATAATTTACATCTTTTTATAATTATTGTAATCTTAAATCTTGTGAATCTTGTAAACCTACAGTTATGTTTTACTGCAATGAGTTTTGATAATAAAAACAGGATGAATGAATATGGTTGTGTCAATGTTTTATAATTACTACATCTAACCATTCTCCTTATGGAGAATATAGAGTATGGCTATCATTGACTATTAGGTTATTTGTTAATTTGATTTACAGCCTTCTGAAACGACCAACATCATTGCACTGTTTTTTGTTTTTATCCCCGAGTCTAACCTGTAGCTAAACAGTCCAGACCAGATTAGAAGCAGAGGAACCAAAATCACTGTGCTGTTCTCCTTCCGTTTAAAACCACAAACAAGTGGTGGTACACAGGCATAGGCAGGCCAGCTGACACTGCAGAAACCTAACCACATGACCAGATACCCTAAAGGCACCCAGACCAGGAGTAAAGTCGTCATCAACTAATTGTGTGGTAAACCATAAAGAATGCTGTTACATTAGTCAAGTTGTGACATTACTGTAGGACAATTTTTTCACTTTCCTTTGTTCATAATTCATAATTTTATTTTCTCTCTCAGAGAGGGGAAGCAACAAAGGAAAGGTTGATGATAATGATAATCTGAAAGCAATTGAGGATGTTGGTTGGAAGCATTATTATAGGATGGAACTACACACAAACAATGATAGTGTGAAAGCAATTGAAGTCGACCGAAAAAGGATCCAAGATCCACAATTTTAGCAGTATGCTACCTATCACCATAATCCAAATTTACTTCATGGAAATTAAACTTATTGATGATGTGAATTTTGCTGTAATCAACTCACATATGATACCTGTGTTCCTTGAAGTAGCATTCTCATTTTGTGGATTTTGCCATGAAGAAAATGCCAAACTAATTCATAAGTTGTTCATTTGATACAGTTAATGAGAATGCCTCTCAATTGGCTTACCATTTGTTCATCTGAAATTGTAGTTGATACAATTTTACTGACTGATTAATCAAAGCTAAGAACAATAGTGTAATGTTTAGGAATATTTACACAATTAATAGTTTTTTTTTAATATTTGGTAATGTTTATTGGAAACTTATCAATAAGTAGCTGTAATTTAACCAACCTTTTGCATTTTGTTAGAATAATCAGATATAATCTTGAGTATGACACTAGTTTCAGCAAAGTCTTTACACATATACGGTTCATCTGCACAAAGTATGCGGATAGCCAGACCAGGACCTGAAAGCAAAAATCAGTACTTTTAACAACATTTCAAATACTTAATACTACCACTCAAAACTAAACATGCTCATACCAGAACAATAACAAAAAAAAAATAAAATTATACCAAAACTCAACACCATACATAATAAGCACATCATATGTGGCAGAGACAGCCCAAACCAGTCACTGGTTGCAATAATTGATTTTTAGTTATTAATACAGGGTTAAACAGTAAAATTAGAGCTATAAAATAGTAAAAGAATCATTTAATATTTGAGAAATCAGCCTTCAAAGTTCATGATTTCGGGCATTTCTCAGGCAGATATCATTATCAAATCATTTAAAATTGTTTTTTTAACATTGAAAATAAATGGGGAGAATAATAGCATAGCATGATGAATGGATATAAAAAGGTTAGTTTAGTGCAATAGATTTCAAAAGTTTTGACATTGCAGCATGTTTTGGCCATTATCTCTGAAACCCGAATTGCGACGAGTGACTGGTTTGATATGTAAATACTGTAACATAACTGTACCACAGGAACATCACCTTACAACAAAACTAATACCATACTAGATTACTACTATGTAGGAGCGGTTTGGAGCAGAGATTGCAGTTCTGCTTCTCAACCTTGAAGCCAGAGTTTCAATACCTCGCTGTGTATTTCGCTTGTGTCCTTAGGCAAGGCATTTTACCTACGGTTGTCTCTTTCCACCCAGGAGTACAAGTGAGTAACTGGTAGGTTCATACACAAAAATGCGCTGATTACAGCTGCAACATTATGAAATTATCCCAAGGGACCTGAGTATGTGTTCCATATGTGCTTGATCCAATGACCGGGGGTAAAAATACTAAGCGCATAGGTCTCTACAATATGTGCTATATAAGTCGACAATTATTATTATTATCATGCCTGAACATGACTTCCATACCAGATGTACTATCATACCTGAACATCACTTACATACCAAGATTCAAGATTTATTTATTCTTTGAACAAGTAGAAAATAAACATGGTTCAAAACTTCAGTTGATTATACATGCATAGCATTACACTGCCTAAAACCCATTACTGAAATAATCAACACCAAGATACACGTACTGTACTGACAATTAACAAACACTATCATACTGTAATACAGCTCATTCATTACCGTAGATACTGAACAGGAATTTAAAATTCTGAAAATTAGTTTATGCCTATATTGTACTTTATTTTGAATAATATAATAATATTCGCTGATAAAAGCCTTACTTCAACAATGTGAAACCCTGATAATAAAATGCAACGACACTTAATATATCAATTGTCTCGGGGTGATCAAGCAGCCATAAAACATTCATAACATTAGAAGTCTAAAACATTAGTGCCAGGTGAAGCTTTTCCACCTGGATCCCACCAGGGTGCCCCTGTACTCATTTTTTGGATCCTTTGATTAGACACTCAAATCCTTACCACCGCACTTTTAAGTCCAATTTTTCATGACGTGATGAAACTATATACCATCATGTAAAATTTGCGACACATTGTCATCGACGATACCAACTATCATCATCATTATTATTCATTTCATTTATCTCATTATATCATCATAGCTGCAAAACAGCGCAACACAAACAGAAAATAAGTGTTCAGAGGCCAAAACGAAGGCCCAAATTAACACAAAAAGCCAACATAACACTTCAGCACTTCTTAACTGTACATCTACAAATTACCAAAACCATCCTGCACAAAACAGAGCTAAATGGAAACTACTCGTAAAGTATTGTCTAGGTGCTACAATGATGTTGATAATTACAGCATTTTACCCACTCACCTGGAAATGGATGCCTTTGAACAAGTTCAGATGGTAAGCCTAGTTCTCTTCCTAGAACACGAACCTCATCTTTATGGAATTCTTTTAAAGGTTCAACAACTTTTCCTTCATTTCTGAGATGTCTCACCAATTCAGTGTCATTATGGTGAGTTTTTATTGCATCTGCACAACTACTGGCCAATGAAGAAGCACTTTCTATTAGGTCTGGTCGCAAAGTACCTATAGAATAACATGAAATCCTATATACTTAAAAATTACATCACCACAAATATTGAGTTTCAAGACCTCTCTTTTAAGTTTGGCATCATAAACACCTTTCTGGTAAATAAGTATTTGTATAAGTTATTATTGTCATAGAGAAAATAGAAATATTTTCTCTTTTAGTTTTAGCTAATTTGATTATCTTCTTGTTTTGATGTCTTTCATTTTGATTTAATTTTTATATTTTTTCTTGTTGTTAGGATGCACCACCCATGTGGTTGAGTGCCACTGATTCAAAAGTGAATATCCAAATAAATTATTAATTATTATTACAATTACCACCATTATAACCAATACATTATCATTTCTAGAGTAACATAACTATGTAAATTGGTCCTCCATGTGACATCATCCCCACAACTTATTTACAAATAAGACTTCAATGAGTTATAGTGAGTATTGCATCACTGATTGAACCTGATTGGCTATCAGAATAGGTAACATATACTGGTAAAACCTCTATCTACAGTAGACAAACTAACAATAAGGCAGGTCTTACCTTGAGCTAGCAATGTATCCTCTGGCTTTAAATTTAACTCATTACATATTTCTTCTGCTATACTCATAAATGTATCACCAATGATTTTCCTCTTTTCCTCTGGCTCTGATGTAGTGTTTAATGAATTGGTGGTTCTTCTTGGTGACTTGCTGTTCTTTTTATTAATTGGGATCGTCGTGGTGGCATTGTAAAAAGTCATTGCTGCATTAACCACTACAAGTACACATACACACAATCAAGTTGAATATTAACAGAATTGACACCATCGATGACTCTAAATTTGTACTGGCCATATAATGTTTATTTTGTGTAAATTTATGGTAAGTGTAAAAGTATAGGAAAAAGAAATGTTATAGTTTAGAAAAATATTTATATTTCCCTAAAATATTTTCACAAAATATAAAAATAAATTTAATTAAGCACTCCTATAATCCTAATAATATAATGGTGTTACTATTTAATTTTTGTGAATATAAATGTAAAATGAAATATAAAATGCTAATCACCTTTAACCTTTAGGCCAATCTTTTCTAATGATTCTAATACATGTGCACTTTCTTGTTTTCTCATGAAACCATTGTCAATGTGAACTGCGAACACCTGGTCTTCATTCAAAGCCTAAGACAAAGCCAAGTTAATAATTTGTATTACAACATAGAAATATCATGTAAAAAAGAGAATAAGCCAGTGATGTGTGGTGGCAACATACCATATTTGGTGATGTAGTACCACAACTGACAACATAGACTGTCACAATGTAACTTATTATTTACAGTTAATGTATTTTAATATTGAACATTCATGTATTTTAACATCAAATTGACATGTTGAACTATTTAATACTTTACATGCCTTCTGGAAGATATTTGAGTAGATTAAGTTAGTCAACTATTCAAGGCAATCATTACACCTCTATCAAGGCTTGCATATGCTCACATTTATAGTTGATTCTTTTCCCTCACCTCACAGTGTCTCATTCATATTTTTTTTATTGTACAGGAATCAACTTCCCCAATCACCTTATATGAAACTTACAACTACCTGCTCTCTACTCTACCTTTATGTTTGCCTTGCCTTGTTAAATGCTTTAAGCTTTTTTACACTTAATAAAAATGTTAACTAACCATCTACACATTTATTGACATACTGCATAGTACTTACCTTATATAGTAATGCTGCACATACAGTTGAGTCAACCCCACCACTTACTAGCACCTAGTTAAAAAACAAAACCTAGAATTTGTCATGTCAATCAAACAAAACAAAACCTTTTTTTTCTTTTACTTTCACTTTGATTTTTCTTATAATTTTGGGTTGTTTTCAGTGTACATAATTACTATGCTTCAAAATACAATACAGAGTGTATTATGACCTATCCAGTATTGCACCTTAAATGTTTTTTTGGGGTTTTTTTTAATGTTTTTTTTTGGCTTTTGCATTTTTAATTTATTGATATTGTGGATTGAGCACTACTGCAGTGGATACCCTGTATGTGCGCTTTATAAATCTTATTATTATTATTATTATATGATGAATGCTGATAGTGAAAGATGATTTAAAATATTCAATAACTAATGGATATGAAGAGCTAACAAGAAACCTCTTACACACCAGTACTTTCTTGTCTCCTACTACATCCTTAATCTCCTTTAGACAGCCAGTTTGTCGTCCTTTTATTGTATAAGATCCGGTACAATTTGCAATACCATACAAAAAACTATGCAGCATTTGGCGGCCATTATCTGACAAATCTACCTCAGGGTGGAACTGCACTCCATATAATTTGAGCGATTCATTTGCAATTCCTAAAATGCAAAAAAATCTATAATAATAATCTATAATAATTATATCACTATCATTTCATTCATTTAAATAATTTATTTCATAATCACCTCAACATACAGTTAAAGAAAAATAACTTATGTACTATAACATACAGTCAAAAGCCATCAATATAAAAATTCTCAAAGATGTTTGCAATAATTCTGAATCCAAGTCACTAACTTTCAACATAATCTATGGGGCGTTATCACATGTAGTGTTTTACTCAGATTCAGCATTACAATGACGTTGCCTCACCTGAGCACTCAATGTATTGCACTGCTCACCTCTAATCCTATTGTCTCACCTGAGCACTCAATTTATTGCATTGCTCACCTCTATCATGTTGTCTCACCTGAGCACTCAATTTATTGCATTGCCCACCTCTATCATGTTGTCTCACCTGAGCACTCAATTTATTGCATTACCCACCTCTACCATGTTGTCTCACCTGAGCACTCAATTTATTGCATTGCCCACCTCTATCATGTTGTCTCACCTGAGCACTCAATTTATTGCATTGCCCACCTCTATCATGTTGTCTCACCTGAGCACTCAATTTATTACATTGCCCACCTCTATCATGTTGTCTCACCTGAGCACTCAATTTATTGCATTGCCCACCTCTATCATGTTGTCTCACCTGAGCACTCAAGTTATTGCATTACCCACCTCTATCATGTTGTCTTACCTGAGCACTCAATTTATTGCATTGCCCACCTCTAATCATGTTGTCTCATCTGAGCACTCAATTTATTGCACTGCCCACCTCTATCATGTTGTCTCACCTGAGCACTCAAGTTATTGCATTACCCACCTCTATCATGTTGTCTCACCTGAGCACTCAATTTATTGCATTGCCCACCTCTAATCATGTTGTCTCACCTGAGAGCTCTCAATTTATTGCACTGCTCACCTCTAATTATGTTGTCTCACCTGAGCACTCAAGTTATTGCA
>NW_022728504.1:352373-356497 GCF_011630105.1 Anneissia japonica | reverse complement strand
TATTGCTGGTGCAGCAATTGTAGAAAGCTGTCTCTTATACACATCTAGATGTCTGAGCACTCAATTTATTGCACTGCTCACCTCTAATCATGTTGACTCACCTGAGCACTCAATTTATTGCTTTGCTCACCTCTAATGATGTTGCCCCACTGATGGTTTCCATATGAAAACTCAAAAAATTAGATGTCTTACCTGCAATGATGTTCCCTGACCTTGCAGCTTCCACAAAGTCTTTGGCAATCTCACCAATACTATCACCATGCGTCAGCAGAACCATCTGCTCAACTTCAAGACCTTCAAATATCTTTAATTTGGGATTAATTGTTATCTTGTACTGTCCATCTTCTCTCGTTTCCTTCTTGTGTATTGTTCCACCAAACTGTTTGTTCATCATCTGAAAAGGCAATACGAGATATGAAAAATTCACAATCATAAATACTGTAGTTCATTGATATAATCTATTTCTACTAGTAGCTCACTGGACAAGGGAAAAATTTGAGCTTAGCATTCATGTTCATATGCAGCATCCGGGTCATAGTCATGACAAATTTGTATATGTTCACTTAACAGTTAGGAAGGGTAATAATTATTAATAGATTGATGTGTAGGATTATTGAATACTAAAATGTGGTGCTGTATATAACCATGTAGTAAATACTAGAAAAAAATATGGTTCTGATAAGGGTCATCATGCATGTAAGAACATGTAAAAATATATTTAATACCTAACCTGATTTTATTACTGTAAGTAATAAGAAAAATAAACATTATCATTGTAAAAAATGTATGTAATTGGACTTTTTAGATGTTATTACTTGGTGGATGTTGTTGTGGATGTTGTTGTCATCAAGACCACAAAATCACAGATCATTTGTAAAATCAACTATTCAACTTCAACAATTTAACAATTAATTTGTAATTATGAATAAACCTTCTCACATGTTCCTTAGTTACTAATAATTTTTACAAGGTAAAGTAGTCATTGACACTAAAATAATGGATTTCTGAGGGTGTGTATAGAATATGTCTATGAAAAATATTACTAAAAGAAATATACAAGCATGCAAAAGCTAGAATTCACATCGATAAAGAGAAATCTAAAATCATCGATATCAGAAGAGGTGTTAGACAAGGAGACCCAATCAGTCCGAAAATGTTTACAGCTTCTCTGCAAATGTGTAATGAATGCAGATCTTCATAAAAGCATAAAGGTCGACAAAGAAATGCTCAATAAGCTTAGGTTCGCTGATAACATTGCACTTATAATACATTACGTACAATCAATGAAAGAAATAGGCATTTCATTACACAGAGGCAAGACAAAATCTATGATAAACTTCAACACCAATGTACCACTGAAATTAGAAGATGAAATTGAGAAATTACAAACTCCTCCTACACTCATACTAGCTGCTCACCAAAAACCTTAGCCATTTTGGTTAAAGGAAATTTGATTCTAGCACATGTGTAGGATTCAAGTTCTGAATTTGAGCCCGGTAGACTGCGATCATCTAGAGATAAAAATTCTAGAAGTGTATAGTGTACATGCATACAATGTCATTCCTCTTAACCCTGTTCTTTATGAATCAGCTAAAACTGTCCAGTCTTTTTTGAGTTGTGACTCCCAACAAAAGCAATGTAAAGATCACAGAATGTGTTACCTACCTGCATACCATAGCATATCCCGAGCACAGGTAAGCCACACGAAAAGATGGCAGGATCATATAAAGCAGGCTCATCATCATTAACACTACCTGGACCACCTGATATTATGATTGCTCTGAAAGATAGAAATCATGATCAAAGCCTTTATAATTCAAGGTGATTTTATTACATATGCATTCTTGGGATTGCGGGTGTTACTACCTTGTGACTGCCAGTGATCTGTGACTGTTGCTAGGGTAATGACTTGCTGCAATTGCTAGAGCACCAGCAATAAGAGGGTAATGACTTTCTGCAACTGCTAGAGCACCAGTGTTCACCGGGTAGTGACTTTCTGCAAGAGCACCTAGCAACTGCAGAAATTCATTACCCTCTTATTGCTGTTGCTCTAGCAATTGCAGAAAGTTATGGCTGGTGCTCTAGCAATTGTAGGAAGTCATTATCCTCTTATTGCTGGAGCTCTAGCAATTTCAGAGCGTCATTACCCTGTGATTGCCAGTGCTCTAGCAATTGCAGAAAGTAAAGAACCTTAATCATTTATTCCCGGTAAATCGTAGACTTGCCACTGGGCGCTCTCTACGCTCCAATGATGAATTGTCTCAATTAAGATTTCATACAGAATGTTTCCGTAAATCAACCATCCCTTATATAATCAACTTGTTCAACTCAAATGTAATTACTGCAATGATAAAAAAAAAAATTACAAACTAAGAGAGTTTCCAAATTAATTGATGGGATTGGGTTTTTTTACTGATAGTTTTAATTGTTTTTAATCTTTTTTTGCATTTGTTTCCCTTTGTATTGTTTAACCATGTAAATTTTGCAATTCAGCCTGTGCTGCAAAATCAAAATGTTTTATTAATAATAAACCATAATAAATAAATAAATAAAAAATAATTAACCTGATATTGCTGGTGCTCTAGCAACTGCAGAAAGACACTACCCTCTTACTGCTGGTGCTCTAGCAATTGCAGAAAGTCACTACCCTCTTACTGCTGTTGCTCTAGCAATTGCAGAAAGTCACTACCCTCTTACTGCTGGTGCTCTAGCAATTGCAGAAAGTCACTACCTCTTACTGCTGGTGCTCTAGCAACTGCAGAAAGTCAATACCCTCTTACTGCTGGTGCTCCAGCAATTGCAGAAAGTCACTACCCTCTTACTGCTGGTGCTCTAGCAATTGCAGAAGGTCACTACCCTCTTACTGCTGGTGCTCTAGCAATTGCAAAAAGTCACTGCCCTCTTACTGCTGGTGCTCTAGCAATTGCAGAAAGTCACTACCCTCTTACTGCTGGTGCTCTAGTAATTGCAGAAAGTCACTACCCTCTTACTGCTGGTGCTCTAGCAATTGCAGAAAGTCACTACCCTCTTACTGCTGGTGCTCTAGCAATTGTAGAAAGTCACCACCCTTTTACTGCTGGTGCTCTAATAATTGCAGAAAGTCACTACCCTTTTTTTGCTGGTGCTCTAGCAATTGCAGAAAGTCGTGATAGCTGGTGCTCTACAAATTTCAGAAAGTCACTACCCTGATATTGCTGGTGCAGCAATTGTAGAAAGTCACTACTTTATGATTGCCGGTGCAACTTGACAATAATTGCTATATAAATCAATCACCTTGTTCTATATGTATATATTTTAATCAAACTGCTGGTTGTAGTAGTTAGTGATATATGATCAATACATAGCTGCACATATGACATTATCTTGTAGTATGCGCACCCTCCAATACAATGAATAAATTGAACAGGGCTCGATTTAGTACTAGCCCGGCGTACAATGTCTAGTAAAAACCGCTCCGGGCTAGCCTATTTACTCCTCATGTTGCCCGGTTGTCTAGTGGAGAATTAGCAAGAAAAACATTTTCTTTAAAAATCTTTTAAAAAAGCGGAACTTTCGAGACAATCCCTGCACAGTACCGCAGCCCAGAGAGTACACTCTAGTTAGCTTTCAGCTCTCCACATGCGTGAGTGTTTAATTATTAAGATGATCCCCAAGTCATTCACCAACCACTACAGGATGGCATGTTATCTTTCTCTCAATAGAAGATCGTTTGATCGTTCAACCTGGTTAATTTAGGTAGTTAGAACATTTAATTTAATGTACTACCTTATATTCATATTATTTTCTCATAATGATATTTTTAAAATGTTCAACTTTTAATAATAAGTACTTCAATGATATAGGTAGGCTAGACTTGGCCTAGGCCTAGCCTAGCCTAGGTAGCCTAAGCAAGATTTATTGCCATTGGGGGTGAGTGACTTGAGACCTAAAGATTTAACAGATGCGTTGGTTTGATTGATTTCTGGGCCCTTTGTTAAATATTAGAAAGCCAAAGTTATAACCAGGGAGATGTAAAACATGCTCATCTGTGTCACAATATTTAGGATATTTCATTCTACTTTGCAGCACTGCTAACTGAATCGTGAACTAATGAATATGCATAGTGGTATGACTCAAGTTAAAAC
>NW_022728504.1:338547-352307 GCF_011630105.1 Anneissia japonica | reverse complement strand
TTTTGCTGGTGCTCTAGCAATTGCAGAAAGTCACCACCCTCTTACTGCTGGTGCTCTAGCAATTGCAGAAAGTCACTACCCTCTTACTGCTGGTGCTCTAGCAATTGCAGAAAGTCACCACCCTCTTACTGCTGGTGCTCTAGCAATTGCAGAAAGTCACTACCCTTTTTTTGCTGGTGCTCTAGCAATTGCAGAAAGTTGTGATAGCTGGTGCTCTACAAGTTTCAGAAAGTCTCTACCCTGATATTGCTGGTGCAGCAATTGTAGAAAGTCACTACTTTATGATTGCCGGTGCAACTTGACAATAATTGCTATATTAATCAATCACCTTGTTCTATATGTATATATTTTAATCAAACTGCTGGTTGTAGTAGTTAGTGATATATGATCAATACATTAGCTGCACATATGACATTATCTTGTAGTATGCGCACCCTCCAATACAATGAATAAATTGAATATGGGTTGATGAAATTGAGTTTATTATTAGGGAGGCCTAACGTCCTAGTAGACATTCATTAAAGAGATAAAACTGTAGTGTAAACATTTTAAAGAATTATTTCAGAGTTGCACTGTCTTTTCAGTACTTTTATAAGTCAATTGTCTTTCTAGGCCTAGCTTAGTAGGTGGTCTTCTAGGCTTCGTTCATGCTCTAGAGCAAAATTTGTTAGGTTCATTGTGTGCGCTCAGAGCTTGACCGAGCAAGCTTGGCCGAGCAATTTGTTGTTATAAAACAACAGCTTTGAGCTTTTAGTAGGAAAATTATGTGGAAATGAAAATGATGACGTCAAGACTTACATAAACATTACAGTATTCCACTAAATGTATAAATGTATACAGCCCCAAATACATTGTAATATGAAATTATATATAATACAGGCATAGTATTTATACGATACATGAAGCTGTATGAGCAGTTTAGTTCAAATGTAGAAAAGCTTTAAAATTAATGAAATATGAATGAAACGTGTAACTGTATGTGTATAGGTATTAAAATCTGAACATAGAGTGTTAGGAATTGCATATAGGTGAATATTTGAATGAAATAAGACCATGTAACTGCACAATAGGCCTGTAATTCAATGATCAACTTTGTTAAGTATTAACAAATAGGTTTTGTGATTTTTCTTCAGTGCAATATTTAATGATACTGTGCATTAGAAAAGGTAAGATATTATTTACTGTATATTCATGAGATTTTTTGTTTTGTTTTACAATATTCTCTTAATGCTAGTGAAAAACATTTTTGTGTATGTGTGTTGAAAATAAAACTATTTTGTATTTGTATCAAAAACTATGTTTAATCATGGCATACTATTTTTTTTAATTTCAAATAATCAGTGACTTACTTGTAGCCTTTTTCTTTGATGATGAATGCTGGTGTGTCCAATGGGCTAATGTCAGTATCCACACACAACTCACGAACCTTCCTATCAATCACCTAAAACACAAATTAAATGAATATCCATTAGTTGATACTTTAATAAATGAATATTCATCAGTTTAGTAATTTCAGTCTGCATTCATTAGTTTGTGTAAGTGTCAGAATGGCATAAGGCTATTTTATGCAATTATAGGCAGGGCTGGTACATTAGGTGCCTGTATGAGAATAATTTGTTAGTAGTAGGCGCACCTTACGCTCTTCACGATACAAAGAAGATGAATAAATTAATTGTGGTTGATGAAGTATATTAGGGGTTATTAGGTAGACTTAATATTCTGGTAGACATCGGTTTATAGATTAAAATGTATTGTAAACATTATTATGAATTATTTCGGCGTTGCTTTCTCTTTTCAGTTCTTTTTAAGTCAATCACCTTGCTTTGTCATAATCATTATGCCTTTCTATGTCTTGCCTAGGACAGTCTAGGCTTCATTCATGTTAACCATCGCCGTAGAGCGACACATGTCCGGTTTGCTGTGTGTGTTCATAGCTTGGTCTAGCACGAAATATTCTAAGCGATGTAAAATCACCCCAGCTTTGAACTTTTTGCACACGAAACTCAAAAAATAGGAGGCACTATATCGAATTAGTGATTGATCGGGGATAGGAAAATTATGTGTAAATGAAAGTGATGACTTATAATTCATTTTATCAAATAAAACAATATTTCTCTGCAATTCAACATCTGCTACCATAAGGACACTGTATACATTTTCACATAAAGTTGTCACCTTTCCATACTGGGCTCCAGCATCTAGAATCACTATTTTCTCTGTGATACCTGAAGCAGCCGTCTCACTGTTTTCTTCTTGAACTGCAGATCCTCCACTCACACTGTGGTTTGTAGCACCATTCATTCTACATAATGACAATGACATATTTTGACAATTATTTTAATTATGGAAGTGGATATATTTACGTCGCCGTAAACAAATCATTAAACGATATATTTACATTAAATAATAACGCATGCGCAGTCATACTTTAATAATAAACTTGCATTTTCAGCACTCGACATTAGCGTGGCCTCCCAAGCCGCAGTGATTGCCCCAAGTTCACCACAGCACTAATTAATTTGTTTTTTTATTTTTTATTAAACGTAATTTAATTTTCTACAACAGCAGAGTATGTAGTTTAATCACTAAATAAATTATTAAATCACTGTGTTAACTTTTCAAATAAAAGTGATATTATGAGCTGGAAATGTTATGTTCATTTTACTCAATCATTTGTTGAATGAACACACTTGACCTAAATACAAGGATCAATTACCACGAAATCAAGCCTATCTGTATTGTTATACGATAGTCAATCATCACAAATTAAATAACATTGTTTTCATTCAAACACATTTACCCACGTCTTCACTAACAAAAATAACATCGTTATAGTCTTTAGTCGAGCATCAAAACTGTTACCAGGATAGGAAGCTGGCTGGTTTAAGCCGTCTAACTTGAATTAGCCTTATGTGTGGTACTGTGATGCTAATGAGCCAGATAAGCACAATCTGCACATGCTCAGAAAAACAAGACTTTCCTTTGCCACACTGCAGCCCCCACTGCATATCGGCTAGGCGTACAGCTAGCGTACAAAACTACATTGGCATGCTGTGCATGTGTCTATGAAGTATGGATGCAGAACGTGGAATAAACAACTGCACATGCATTGTTTCATTTACGTAAATATATCGTTTACTGATTTGTTTACGGCGACGTAAATATATCCACTTCCTTTAACTATATACGACCCCTTGCAGGGTATAAACGAACAATCGTTCAGGTATGGCAAAATTAAAAAAATATAGTGATCAGGAATGCCTACCTGTACTTAATATCAAGTAATCAAAAAGAATAAAGTACTCAACAACAAAAGAATTGATCATTAGGCCAACACTAACCAAGGGAACACAATATTTCTCCATAAATTGAGCTAGAACAGGCCCTTAAACAGATATGCTCTTAGCATTAAGCAACTAGGCTGGCCTAGCTAGGAAGGCCTTCTTGAGCCTAGGCTAGGCCTAGGCCCTAGCTAGTGTTTTTGTTGGAGCCTGGCCCTAGCTAGAAAGACGTCCTATTCTAGGTTAGGCCTAGCCTAAGACAGGCCTTTAGTAGCTAGATCTGTCTGTACAGCTAGCTAGACTAGGCCTCATACCACGACCTGGCTAGGGCCTAACTAGGAGATCCCAGGCCTATGCCACTTGAATGCAGCGGTGTACGTAGGCCTAGGCCTATTATAATTTGGCCTAGGCTAGCTAGGCCTAGTGTTTTGAGGCCTAGGTAGGGGGCCTACCCTTCTATTCTATCCTATCGATCGTCGAGCAAAGCCCTAGCTAAGGCTAGTAATAGTATGCCTACTTTCCTCATTAAAGTAACACCTAAATTTATTACCTGTAAACTATTACTGTTATTAGAATGGTGCTGTTGAAAATTCAATCAATTCAGCTTTGGTAGCAGATCGAACCACGCGCAACCGCTTCTTTTTTTTTTCGACCGGGAGGATTTCTGTTCTATGACCCTGAAAAGGTCAACATTCATTTCAGAGCTAGCTCCACACCACCATAGAGAGAGACAGACGTGCGTCGTCACCACTGAAGTACTCTACGGTTCACATACATGTACATACCTGTACAATGACATTAATTTGCTTGGATGACATTTGCTTTGGTTCCTTGTAGGCCTAATCAATTTAAAATTTAAATATATAATGCGGAAAAGAACTTTATCTACATATGAATTCTTTTGAGTTTGAAAATAATAATAATCAAGCAAATCTTCATAATTGTATATTCCCTAGCACTAATCGCACATACCGATGTTTATATCATTGACCTGGCCTTTGAATTTCTTAATTTTAAGATATATTTCAGAAGGCCAACTTTTTTTGAGTACTGTTAGGCCTACAGTACTTAATATTTTTGAAACCGCGAGGAGAATAAAATGCAAAGACACAAAAATTAATTTATATCTCAAATAGCAACACCATGTTGAAACATTCATTCAGAACATTATAGGCATATTATTAGTGCCTGGGGAAGACTAGCAGTTTCGCCAGGAGACCCTTCTGGGCCAGCACAGACTGGGGTGCGCCCAACCGGTCCAGTAACAGCTCGTGTTTCGATAATGTATGGAGCTAGAATATTCAATACAGTTTAATTAGTCCAAAATACAATTGTGTTGCACGTTTAGGGAAAATCAAAGAAATGAGTACGTCGGTGGCCTTTATCGGAGGTTTGGATCAGTGGAAAAACTTAATAAAATAAGTAAAAATGAAGCAGAAATGCAGCAATCAAAACCTTCACTTTATTCAAACATACAGAACATACAGAATTGAAAAATGAAGAATTTTAAACATCGCATCAAGAAAAAAAAAAACGAATCGATAAAAGTACAGAGGGAAGCCCTAAACTCGCCCATTACAAGATATGCAATGGAGAGAACTAGGGACATTGGCAAAAAGAGAGAGTTACAGGAGGAAAACAAAAAAGATGTATAAAAATATATAATTTTTCATCACTTTATTCTAATGCAACATACAGAACATACAGAAATTAAAAATGAAGAGAAACATCGCATCAAGAAAAAATATATATATTTACATATGTGTATACAATATCGACCAAGTATAACAACAATAAGAAAAAAAAACATAAAATAAACAAACACATAGGCCTAATATTTTAACTGATATAAACATCTCTTTCATATCGCTCTCAGGCCCGTACGCAGGATTTTTATTGGGTGGGTGCGAATTTGTGGAAAGGTGACCAAAATGCAAATTGTTTTGAGAGCAAACGCTATTATTATTATATTCATATCCTTATTTTCAAATGTTCTGCAGGCTGGTCTATCAAAAATGTTGATGGCCTAACGATGAATATGAACTTTGATAGGTCCTATGTTAAGGAAACTGATCTGTACAAAATTAAATCAATCTAATTAAAAACACCGTGGAAATGTCATTAATTATACTAATTAACGTTCATTAATATGGTTAAAATTTTAAGAATTGTAAATAAATGGAGGTTGGAGTAAAATAAATCCCTACAAATTGGACATACACATAGCCCAGATGTGAAACGTGCCGCTTCCAACCACGTGGTGTTTTAGATTTTCACTGCATATGTAAAGTTATAAAACAAGGTAAATAAAACATTAATAGATTAAACATAAAAGAAATAAATGTAGGTCTAGAGCACAATGAAAAAAGCTATATTATTAGGTTGAAAATATTAATTTTTTACCACAAAATGTTATATTATGAATAAATGAAATTAATGGAAAATGCGAATATGAACAAAATAATGACAAGCGCTTTACGTAGTGGATGAGATGGGTGATGTCAAAAATGTTTTAAAAATCGAGAATTCATAAAATATGCCTATATACTGATCTGATTGGGAACAGGGTAGGGAAAGCAATAATCGGACTGTTGTTGTTTTTAAGCGAATACGTCCACACTCTTCGGGTCCAAATACACTGTATGGGGCCGTGGCGGATTCAGGAATTCGAAATAGAGGGGGAGGGGTGGTCCAGGGACGGTCGATTTTCACATTGGCCAGGGTCCACCCACCACAGCCGACCCCGCCATGGTTGGGGTTGATGAAAAGAAAATTAATTATACGGTACCTCTAGATAACCGAAGGGCAGTCGCAGACTTAAACGGGAATAAAGATAAACCTATATATAGGGAGAGAAGATAAGTTTTGTACGTGGCGAGTTAATTGACACGCAACGGCGGGAAAAACTCTAAAATTACTCAAAAAAGCTTAAGTACAGTTAGAAGGCCTTGCTTGTAGGCCTACGACAAATTAGAGGCAGTCCTAGTTGAAAACTGCTCTGATTGGTCAAGCATTTTTGGTGGATGGATTTCTGGAGAGCATGTGAGAGTACGGGCCTGCTATAATATTAACACGGCGCCTCGTCGTCCGCGAGGGCCATATATTCAAGAGTGTATCCTCCTGGAGTTTAGTCTTGGTATTATCGCGATTATTTTTAATTTATAAAAGTTGACAAGCGGGACAATTCGGGGGTTTGGGCGGGACAGCGGGACACGACTCCGAAAAGTGGGACAATCCTGCCGAAAGTGGGACAGTTGGAATATGACAAATAATACAACAATTTTGGATTCGCATCGCATACCATGCACCAAGGCTATAGGCCTTGCCCCCTCCCCCTCCCCCCATCCTAGTCCAAGGTATATTCCAGCCTTACAAGCTCACGAAAAAAAATGATTGTTCCTTGTAGTAAAAAAAATAAATAAAATAAATAAAGCTAAAATGCCGACCCTGAATTTCGTAAAATTTGGGTCGGTCGGGCGTGGCCAACACAATAATGTTTTTTTATTTGGCCTTATATATGTATATTTAAACAGATGCAGACAACGGCGGCGGAACATTTCTGAAAGTGGGGGAAGGGGAATTTCATAAAGTAATAAATCAAGGGTAGCGAGCATATAGGCTGGGGGCCTGAGGGCCGCCATGGGCCCCGGTGGGGGTCCAGGGGACGAAGCCCCCTAAAGGCTACGGATATTTGATAAAGTTTGGTGAATTGTATTAGTTATTTTGGCATCAAGCTACTGTAATATATGACTTCATAATTGTTGTATTTTTCAAACAAAGTCGAAGTCGAGATTGCTTCCACGATCACAATGAACTATTCATCATGTGAAGCGGAGTGGGGGTGGGGGGCATCCTTGATGTGGTGAAAATGTTTTTTTTTTACAAATGACAATAAAATAATATACTGAATACTGGTATTCCCAGATGAAACCATGTCTTATCTCCTGACGTATAAATATTACCATTACTTCAACAATGGCGGGTCCACGAAGTTGAATAGAGGGGGCCCAGCGAGGGACTTACACAGATAGAATGTCCACCTGCCTCAGCCCCACCATGTTGGGGCTGAGGTAAGAAAAACATGGCACCTCTAGATGGACGGAAATGGCACTCTGAGATTTGAATATAATTTTTTTGTTTAATAATTTTGAAAGATTTAGGAGGGTGGGGGGCCTGTGAAGAGGCTGGGCTCCGCCACTGTTTAATATAATATATTTGACCTAGTCTACCATTTTGTTTCACAAACGAAAAGGTTTTTATTATACAATGTTCTATTTGTAGTCAACCTTATGAGAACTTTACTTTAATAAATAGCCTAACTAAGTATCTTATTGTTTTTGTTAAATTAGGTGGAATTTAAAAACCGAAAGGTCCACTGATTATCTCAGATAAAAGATAGTATAATACATACTCCAAGTATCGAAATGCACGCCATCGTGTCGGGATTCAATATTTCGACATTAATTATGTCATCATCAGGAATGAAAAATTATCCATTTGCAAGCTTACATGCACAAGTACCAAAAGTGTTTGACCAATCAAAACATTACCCCTAGTAGGTGACACTAGCTATATGAATAAACTGAAGATCAAAGCATCCTTACCCTACTGATCAAAGTCCTACAAAAACAAAGAAAGCTCCTTTGAATGGGTGTAATAATAATAATATTTATTGACATTACACTTTTACATCAGTGGCAGCACACAAGAAAGTGGCGCAGTCAAACTTAAACTAATGAACAAAGAGTAAAACAGCAACTTAAAGCTAAACAAATGAAAGAACTTATGAACAAAGAGTAGAACAACAACTTAAAGCTAAACAAATGAAAGAACTTAACGAAAGAAAATACAACTTAGATCTAAAATAAATCATAAACATCCCCCTCACCCTCCCCACACAAATAATGTACATAATACACATTACGTGCATACAGTACCCCACCCGTGTAGCCTACGTATAGCAAACGCTTCTTTAAGCAATAGTATTGACCAATTTTGCGAACTGTCAATAATTTTAGTATTAGAAAATATTAAACCTAATTTATTACTTACATTACAGGCTACATTATCATTTTCAGGTATACCTTATAAACCTAAAACATATTGGAATGCCTCACTATTTTGTATATGATCATTTGTAACACCATCAGAAGAATGTTCTTTAAGTTTAGTTATTAAGCATCTATTTGTCTTGCCAATATAATCACTATTACAACCTGGACATTTAAAATGATAAACATTGCTGCTATTCCTTGGGGGTTTGATCTTTAGTAGATATAAAATGAGAAACATTTTTGTACTGCCAACAAATATTGTATTCACAGAGATTATTTTATTAAGGCTCCAAATATAAATAGGTACAGTCAGGGGGTGCAGGTCAACTCGGCCACAAGTCAACTCGGCCACAAGTCAAATCTGCCACAAGTCAACTCGGCCACAAGTTCTTTAATGTAAATCTCAGTTTTTGCATCATTTTTCTTCAATATATGATTGAAATAAAGTACGTGATAATATGAATAAAAAAAATCGAGAATAATATTTTATTATTTATATGGTAACAATAATAATGTCAAAAAAAATTAAATAATATATAATGTTAATGCCAAGACTAATAATTAATATTAAAACTAACGGTAATAAAAACAACAATAATAATAACAACAATGACAACAAAAATAACAGCAATAATAATAACAATAAGTATATTAATACTTAAAGAATTAGTATTTTATACTTGATGAATTAATCCTTCAAAGTGTAGTACCAGTAAATGACTTGTGGCCGAGTTGACTTGTGGCCGAGTTGATTTGTGGCCGAGTTGACTTTTGGCCGAGTTGACTTGTGGCCGAGTTGACCGTAGCCAAATTTTTTGTGGCCGAGTTGACTTGTGGCCGAGATGACTTGTGGCCGAGTTGACTGTGGCCGAGTTGACTTGTGGCCGAGTTGGATCGAATTCCTGAAAAGAGGGGGTTCGAAAGGTTTCCAAAAAGCCCAAATTAAAGGGGGTCCACGCCCGGGAGAATTCCTAGATGCCCGGAAATGGGCTTTCTTGACTTTTGAGGTGTCTTAATGACTTTTAAGTTCTTCAAAATTCAAGGTTTTCCCCCTCTTGAAAAAGGTCAGGTAACTCATTCTTAGGCCTATAAAAATCTAAGACAGGCAATATATTATTATATTCTAACAATAATTTACACTGTATTCTACAATAGATGGACCGATGGGCCACTTTCCTTACATAATACATTACGACGTTGAACCAAAACAGTGTTTTTAATTTTATTTAATTGAAGGCTACTTATAGTTTGTCCGATCTGTCAACCTATGCCTATAGGTAGGTTAGCATGCATTGTAAGTCAGGACACTGTAGTATTTTGTGACCTTTCTTCCCAGACGGGGTTTGTCCGAACGACTGGACTGGATGCCTTTGTTATGTTCTCAGAAGACCGATCCGCATAGCTCACTTGGTCGCCTGGAGCGGGGGTGCACGTGCATGTAATGTTCATGAATGACCCTCACACAGGGAGATTTTTTTTTTTTTTTAAGAGTTTAAGTTTCAGGGCATCCTATTCTTCCGGTATAACTCCGAAACATTAGGCCTATACTCAAAAAATGCCCTGTAAATAATGTTTAAGAGTGGGCCCAGAAAAGCACCTAGCTTAAACATATATATATATAACAATAATGACCAATTAACAATTCGTAGGCCTATTTTAAATCAATGTAGGTCTATTGCGAAAGTGATGCCGTAGCCAGCTATTCGGAGAGTTGGGACAGTCTCACACAATTTTTCTAATAGGCCCATAAAGAATGGGTCCACATTTTTAAAAAATGGATCCAAATTATGTAGTTTTATGCATAAAATGAGTCCACTTTTGAAAAATTGGTCCATATTTCTCATATTTAGCTTAAAATATGTAAAACTTTAAATAAATAAGTCCACATTGTTCATATTTTTGCGTAGAATGGGTCAACTTTTAAGAAAATGGGTCCATAATATTTGTCTTTACACGTAAAGTGGGTCCACCCTGATATTGCCCCGCACTGTTGGAAAATCATGGCTAATTGTGCGAGGTGATAACTTGTTCAAAATTTAATCTCTTATCACTGCCATAACTAGATGAATTGAGTTGTTTACATAATGTATACAATGATGTAGGCCTAGATTAATAAAAAATGTTTGTTATGAATGCACAGGTGTACAATACGCTGTGCATTATTTAATACATTGTATATTGTACAATGAATAACTGCCAACTATACGTGCTGGGTATCGTGAAATATAAACAATATGTCAGATAAAACATGTGTTACGAATACACGATGCGATATGCTATCATTATATTTAAAAATAAGCAAACTAATGAATACCATAGAGTTTCGAGTAACTGCTGGTACAATTTTAATTTTACTTGTTTGCCCAACTCTCAAAATTTTATAAATATTTCATTGTTATTATATTTATACCTCTAAATATTTTTAAAAACTCATCTAACTTATAAAAATTAAATATTGTTAAACATTGAAATGTACATAGGCAATACAAAAACAAAGCATGGTGAATTTTTGTTTAAATATATAAAAAGACAATGTGATGCGAACATTAATAATAAATTCATATAATTATTTTATAGGTATCCGTATATATTTATTTAAAATGTTATATTATAATTGAGAAAAAGTGGTACGGCCAACCGGTGGGGTTCCCATGGCCCTGATTATCCCTTGATGTATAACGGCGGACGTGATTTCAGTTAGAGCCAAAAATGGACCCCATGGTCTCTGAAAGCCACATGTTCTCTGAAAGGTAGCAGATGCAGAAGTTCAATGTCACAATAAAAGACTTCTATTTATTAGATTTTTTTTCTATATAGATCGGGGTCCCCTGGAGCTCGGGGGCCCGTGTTCAATGAACCTGTTGAACCTGCGGTAGTTACGCCGCTGGTGTTTAACGAAAAAATAGATGAAATAGTATAAAAATAATGAATGTTTAGGAGTGCAATGGGAAGCATATTTTCATGAATTGAAAGATTGACTGTTCCATTCAACGAGGCAGTTTACAGTAAAAGAAAATCTCTGATACATTGCATGTGACACGCTACATAAAGACAAGAAAGGTTATAGGTGGCATGACATAATTTCATGGATTTAACCCTCCGGAAAAGTCAGTCCTAGTGGCTTCGTTAAAAACGCTGTAACCTTTCACATAGGCCTATGTAGGTACCACCAAAGCCCTCTTATTAATAGGTCCATGGTTAGGGCTAAGGTAAGACTAAATTTATGATTATGGAACCTCATGACCGGAAATGGTACTCACAGACTTAACATTTGAAAATAATTTTATTTTCATCCATTAAAAATAAAAATTGCTGCTGCCCCGACCTTAATTCACCACTGGATATAATATGATATATCGTACAGTCGATATCATTTCCCCATATACCTTGCCAGATAGGCCTACCTTGGCAGCTAGAGTGTGCTTGAAAATCGACTGTGTTTGAAAGTTGCCCTTTTGGCGTTCCATAGTGTTCAGTGTTTGATTTGATTTCACATCTCTCAGCTGCTGCTGCTGCGGTCAGTGTCGTCGTCACAGGACTCAACCACAAAAATATAGTTCTTTATTATTCTATACTAGAATAGTTTATTTGATCAGTAATGGTTATACTTTTTATTGTACTTTTATCTTATATTCTCATTAAATGAGAAACATCTAAATTACAATTTAATTGCAATTTCATATTGACTTCAAATTTTTCGCGGAGGAATATACCTAAGCCTATTGATTGTGAGCTTTTCCCGTCGTCGTTGACCAAACGTCGATTGTTGAAAGGGAGCAAGCATGGCGGATACGAAGACAGAGGCTAACTCTGTTAATGGCCAAGAAAAAACCTACGGAAGAGTTGTCATCACGCTTGAAAATTGTATAATACCATCCGGAAAACTTTCCCCAACACCCTCAGTTCTTGATGGGTTAGATATAGAAACAGAAACTGATCTTAGAATTTTAGGATGCGAGTTCATACAGATGGCTGGAATCCTACTCAAACTGCCACAGGTATGTAACGACATAGGCTAGGCCCTAGGCTAGGCGGCTAGTTCCTGCCTAAGTACTGGATTAGTTAGATAGTAGGCCACACTGTTTGGGCGCCACTGTCTGTAGTATGTGATGAGGGTGCGGTATGGATCATCACTCATGACCTTTTTTGATCGTGATACTAGGTCTAGTAAGAAGGACTAGGCCTAGGCGGTGTAGGACTGTTTCGGCCTTAAGATATTCAATGCCTAAATAAGGGTTATTGTATGGAACGCCGTGTAGTGTATAATCAAAGCGTTAATTGGATGTCGCTGTACAGTACCAGTGCAACGTTGACCGCGGGTTAGGTGGTGGTACAGGGGAATTGAATACCGATTGAAATAACGATTACTAATAAAAATGTTAATAGCATAATTTTTAGTTAAAGTATTTCACTTAATAATTTACTTAAATTTGTAAGTTATCAAGAAGAAAATTTATTTGTATTTTGGAATAAAATATATAATTAATTAACCTTCCATCACAATAATTTTGTATGTATGATAATAAAGGTACCTATAGAATTACAAGACGATGAACGTTCCAGGAAAAAGTTGATTGATCAATGATTGGTTACCGTATTTAAAATGTATATGATGGTATAAGTGGCCTATGTATAAGTAGTGGTAATCAATTGGATTTTGATCATTAACTTCTGTTGTGTGTTAATATAACAGCAACGTTGTGTGTTAAATCTTTAATCAGTTGGTGGATTCGCTTTCGGTGATTCATTAATCGGCAGACACTTGCATACATTTTCTTCAAAATGCGCATGTTTTGACCTCCAATGCAAGACGGTAAATAACGTCACCATGCAGGGCTTGAAATTAACTTTTTTTCTCGGTAGCACTGCCAAAATTTTCTGGCACCTCCCAAAAAAAATTTGGTAGCACAAGTAATTTTTTTAGTAGCACATATTTCTCCATCCTTTTTGCATCCCCTAAGATAATAAGCGCTGTGCAATATTTTATTCTTTATATTTCCTAACAAACCCCCACCCACCCACACCTACACTGTCCCCATGGATTATTATGCAAGAAAAAAGACATGAAAGAAAAAGAGAAGAGATTTTTAAAAATAAAAAATAAAAAACAAGAAAAATAAGAAAAATAATGAATAAGAAATAACAAAAGGAAGGAAAGAAAGAAAAAAGAAGAAAGAAGTAAAATGGTGGAAAGAAAATGACAATTAAAAAACTAAAAGAAAGGTAAGTATCAAAAATGAAATAAGAAAAATGATGAAACAATATTAAAAAGAAAATAGATATTAAAGGGATAGTAAAGAAAAAAGGTGCAAGGTAAAAAATTCAACCTAACTGGAAGGAAAGGGAAAGTATTTCCTGGAAAATTTCAATTGTTAGGAATATTTCTAAGAAAATTACAAATTTCTGTTAATTTAACAGATATACA
>NW_022728504.1:327619-338081 GCF_011630105.1 Anneissia japonica | reverse complement strand
GTTACTTAAGTGGATTGATATATTGATTATATAATTATTAATTATTATTACTGAAACATTAATTATATTTTCTGTACACTTTCTTTAAATTTTTCAGTATTTTTCTTCATTTGTGCAGGAAATTTCGAGAAAATAGGTCCGCAGAATCGCATTAACACTGCGAATGCCTATACATTGGTTACAATAGCCACCGGCCGACTTTACTGCAACATTTGCGCGGAAACTGGCAGACTTATTTTTAATATGCGTGGATGGAATTTTTTTTCTTTATGAGATAACTCTAAATCAATTTACACATAATTTCAACATAAACAGAGTTCCAGAGTTTTCATTTCGGGAGTGCTGAGATTCCGGCTCCCCACTTGTCAGAGGCCATTTACGCTTCGTTTTAAACCCGAAAACTTGGCATCACACAGTCGGCCGGCGACACTTCTTATCTTGGTTATAATGTTGCCTAGAACTTAGGTCTGGGCCTGTACAACTTCAGCAAAGTATCTTATATCTACATATATAACAATCTATAGTTTCATTTTCTTGTTCAATAGTTGTTTTTATTGAGAATTATTTAAAAAAAACTGGTACGCCTTCCAACTTCGAAACTTCAGTATATTAATCGCCAGAGAACATCGTCACACTTCTAGTGTTTACAAAGGTTTCGCGAAGTAACATATCCCAAACATTGCAAGTTGCCCCGAATGATGTAATATCCCAGCATTCTGATTGGTTTACAACTTGCAATGAACTGAACATACCTTACTCGCCAGCCGGTGTATTCGGGCGCACATGTGGTTTGGGATGTTACTCCGCGAAATATAGTTTCGTAATTGGAAGGCCTGCTACCAGTTAGTTCGATGTTTTGTTGTTACGTTTTTTGTTGTTGTTTGTCAAAACAAGAAACATTCCTTGTAGAATTATATATTTTTTATATATCTTATAGATTAAATTAACCAATTAATTCAATTGTTGCACTTTATTAATTCCACATTTAAATTTTCATTTTTAAATATTCATTTATATACAATTCAATTTTCATATTATTTCAAAACACGATTAAACAATCATTTTGCTTACTTTCTGCTGATACTTTAAGAACGAAATAAATTGTTTGATAGAGGCCCATTACTAGTTACCTATGAAATAACTCTGCTTAACCGTGTACTACATTCAGTGAGAAACGTTCCCAATTCCAGGCTCCTCCTGGTAGACACAGACACCGAGGTTGCCAGACACAAAGTCATTTGAATCTTTGTACGCTGCCGATACGAACAAAAGTATGTAGGTCAGAAGCCGACTGGCTCGTTCAGTAAATAAATGGTAGTAAAGGAGTTATTTCATTTAATTAGGTTTCAAAATTTGCTGTTAGACCTATTTGTTTGTTCGTTTTTTTTGTAAATTTCAAGATGTTGCTCATTGAGATGCATGTTGTTAAACTATAGCTGCTCCGTGAAGTCTGGCTGAGGTTATCATCAAAGAGTATTTTATTACCCTTTGTTATCATCAGCCATGTGATTAAAGAAGCGTAATCTTGTTTCATAATGTAGAGGTTAGCACTCAATAAAATAGTAAAAAATTGAGCAATCCGATGTTTTTATACCAGTCTCCTTCGCTTTGACGGTGATCGCTTATTTACCAAGAATAAGATGAGCGCACATCGACACGGTTTTAGTGTACGACGTTGCACTTTAACAGTCTAGGTCATGCTGATTGGTTGATACAGTACATGTAAAATGAATGATAACATGTTTTGCGTACTGCCTGACTGAAAATAATGGGCTGTACAAGTTGTAATACAGTAATTGGGATTTGGAGGGAAACCACCTTCCTGTCGCTTACAAAATCTACTCGCGCTATCAAATGACCTTGTCGCACTGACTGCGACAAAGTTGAATTCCTTGTCGTATCTTAAAAAATCAGGTTGCAAATGCGACCAAATAACCCTTAATTTCAAGCCCTGCCATGGAAATGTGTATTCTATTGTTATTTTTTCAATGAAGGGCGTTTACAGTTAACTTAAAGTGCTTGGTTGTAGAGAAAGATTATTATAACTGTATTATAATATTATTCATACTGTATAGAGTATTTGGAGATTTCTACAATATTTACAATATGGAAAGAAAATATCAAATAAATTGAAAGTTAATAAAAATATAATTATTACAATTTACATCATTCAAATTAATTAAAAATGTGTTCATTAAACGTTGTACGAATTTGCTGAAATAAAATTATTGAAAGATACATTTTTGTGGTGTGTATACTATTTTAATGCATTTTCTGCTCTTCTTCACTGTCGATATGTATTTTAATATAAACGCAATAATTTTATACTATTTTAAACCTGGTCTTAATCATTTTAAATAAATAATTGTTTGTAAATACAGTAATATAAATAACGTGATTGTTTAAATTGTTTTGGGTCATTGGGTCCACATGCTAAGTGTTGCTGCTGGTAATCAGCGCAGGAGCAGGCAAGCCCACCAGGTATCCATTTATACTCCTGAGTGGAGAGAAGCAATGCAGATAAAGTGTCTTGCTCAAGGACACAAGTGAAATGCACAGCGAGAGATTGAAAACCCGACCTTGATGTTCTATAGAGGAGGAGAGCAGACAGTAGTTATACTGGTAAACTTTCCAATTCGGAGAATTTTGATCTGATATTATTCTTCTGGTAGTAGGAATTTTCTTCTTTTAAATAATACTGATGACAAATCATGTACAAATTATTACGATTTCTACAGACCACGTTTTATATTGTTTACCGTAATTTGAAGCAGAACAACCTGCAAAGCGATCCAATACTAAATGGAAGTATAGAAATCACTACATTGCCGAATTAAGGCTAGTCATGCTAGACCGCATTTACTTCGTTTTTTACTCACTGTTGCTCACAGCTTTTCAACATTTGCCACGAGGTTAACCTTTAACACACTTTACTGTGTTCTGATTGGCGCGCACTCTGACGTCTAATGCTGGCTAAGTTTTATTTTCCAATGGGTTTTCCATGGGACATTCGGTAATTTTACAACCAACGGACGTTAATTCTCCTTTATATTTTTTATTTATCTTACTAAATCAAGACTACAAAATATTATTTGATGAACAATTTTTTCACATGTGTGTATTGCCATTGAGGACATCGTTTAAATGAGGTAAAATAATTGTAAATAAAAAATAGCTAGGCCTAGGCTAATTAATTAAAAAAAATAATACAGCAGTACAAACAAGTTCCTGTCATGGACAGCGAGTGGAAGAGGAGCGTCCCATGAAGTCAAGTGTACGTTTTTCTTATTGAAAAACAGTTCCATACTTTTAATTAACGGTCTAAACTCGTGTTTGCCATTCACAAATTATCAAACAATACATTGTTTATTCCAGTAAGCTACAGCAGTCTTTCTGCACATACAAATAAACAACATGCTTTTGCTTCGTAGGTTCGCTTCGTGTAGCCTTGCTTAGATTGTTTATATCAGGCTACGAAGCCTGCGCGCAGGTAAAAGTGCAATATTTCATGACTGTACTGTAATTAAAAGTTACAACCTTTTTCACATATTTTAACCATCGAAGGGTCATTTTACAGCATGCCCCTTTTATTTTGTTTTTTGGGCCGCACTTTCCCATTTTTTAACCAACTTTCCTAAAAAAGGTATCAAAATACTCAGGTTAATAAACCGCTTCATTTAACACTCGCAGATATTTGATTTATCACCCATTTATTTATTGCCCACTCCTATTTTATAGAAGGGAAAATTTTAAAAAAATGCCATATTTATTGATAGACAAATTACGGTCTCCTCCTAGCGGTCTAAAAAATTATAGCAAGCCAACTGGTTAGATCACGGTACACAGTAGCAATGGTCTATAAAATATATAGACCAGAATGATTATAGCCAATCTTGGTCGATGACCGAGTATAGCAAACCACCCCTGGAAACTCTGAAGTTTATATTTTTTTATTTTGATTCAGGTTGCCATGGCTACCAGTGAAGTTCTGTTCCAGAGATTTTACTACTCCAAATCATTTATCAAACATAATATGGAGGTTAGTTGTATGTCATTTCATAATTACGGATAACATAAATAACAGGGCCATTGTTTTAAGTTCATCAGAGATGGTAATGTTACCCTTCTTGCATCATGATAGATAAATATTAAGTGTTTGCGAAACTCTAAAAGCTAAGTCGCCTTATGAACATACAAAAGTATCTGTAAAAATTTGAAGTGCAGTGTTGCTGGCAAATGTTGTGCCTGTAATACACAGTATTCTACTTCAATGTTTTATGATGAAGTAATAAAGTTCTATGGAAGAACTAAATTAATATTAAATTTTCTCAAACTCAACATGTACAGTACTGTCAAAATGTAGGCAATGTGTTTAAATAAAACATGAAAATTATTTTGTTTTTAATTGAAAAAATGTTTACCTATTCATGATTGATTTTGTTAAAAATGCAGGGCTCGGTATAGCATTTTCAAAATACATAAATACATGCATACATACATTTCTAACAGTTGTTTTGGCCAAGAACCATTTCACCCAATTTAGGACTGACAGATAATTGTGGGTTATGTATTCACTTTGTAGGTAGTTGCAATGGCTTGTGTTTATCTAGCATCCAAGATTGAAGAAGCTCCCAGAAGAATACGTGATGTCATCAACGTCTTCCATCATATACGACAGAAAAGAAATAATAGGTATATGTAGCTTGTTATTTGTATTACAGTTATGTTATCATTTAGTCCTTCATAATTCAAAATAATATAAAAAAAAACTTTTACTTTTTAAGCATCATTGCTCACCTTATTTTCAATCCACATATGTTTATAAATGAAGAAAAGAAAATCGTCTGTAAGATATGTTTTAAATTATATTCTAATAGTGTAGTAATTGTTTTAAAAAATCAGCGACTTGACCTTTTTCAAGCCAATATTGGTCATCTCAAAATGTAGGTCTAATTTTTTAGGCAGGTAGTGGCTCTAGTGACAGCATCATTACAAATTCAAAATCACAACTGGAAATCATCAAAAATATACAATAATTAAATTTTGTTCGGTCATTGAATTAATTATTTTCCTCCATGAATTTGATATTAAACTTGAATTTTTTTTGTGACAGCTCAACAGCAAGCTTCAAAAGGTATATGTCAAAATTCAACCCTAAGGACAACATTGTTGATTTAAGTTTTATATTTTATAGACCTGTAGACCCATTGGTTTTGGATGCAAAGTATGTGAACTTAAAGAGTCAAGTTATTAAAGCAGAAAGAAGAGTTTTAAAAGAACTTGGTTTTTGTGTACATGTTAAGCATCCACATAAGGTAAGCTTACCAACAAATACTTCTGCTAGTCATTGCTATATTATGGTATAATGTGCTCCAACAATAAAAACACATTTCTGTTACAGGGTTATTGATATGAAATCCAGAAGTCTTTGTTCCCACTTGGTAATATATGAATTGATTAGCCTTATTATGTTGTGCAAGTATTACATCACTGTAAAATGTGTGATAATTTAAGTGGTGTCCTTGTTACCTTTTTAAATTAACAAAAATCTCATTTTGGTCAGTAAATAACATGTGATCTTGAATTTTCCTTGTCGCTATGCAGATGATAGTGACATTCCTGCAAGTCCTGGAGTGTGAGAGAAATACTCAACTTGTACAAACCGCCTGGTAAGTACCATAGTGTTTATATGCTTTTTGTATTTGTTAGTATCAGTATGTTCATTGATCATTTTTATTTCCTTTTTGACCTTGTGTAGGTTTTTGTCAATGAACATGGCTGTGCTCATAATCTTGAAACGAACTAAAAGCTATAATTCCTGCTAGAAAATTACATATCAGCTACATTTTATACACTAATTGTCGTCTAAATTGTATTGTAGGACTGGAAATATTTATCCATTAAAAAAGTGTTAGACATTCCATTTGGCTTTAATTTATTTTTTGGTAAATTAAAAAAAAAAAAAAAACTTAAATTCACCATTTAAGTTGGATAAAATATTAATGAAATATTTGAACAATAAAGAAAAATAGCACTTTGCTTACATTTCAGTAAAAGTAATTATACACACAAAGTAAAGTTATTGGCTTGAACATCAATTACAAATAATTGTATGATTTTTACCGGGCAGCTATGCTGATGGATAAATATGGATTATTGGGTAAATTCTCCAAGTTTCAGTACCTATCTTCAAAAAAAAAAAAAAAAAATACCAATAGTTTGCCTGTCAGCCATAATCAGCAGGGCTACAATTCTGATTAGTTGATGAGTGTGAAGGGCAGGCTGTTTTAACTCGTGCTTCTTAAATCTTGATTTGAACTAAGAATTTGTGTTCGTTTTAAGAATATGGGCTTAATACTAATGTATACACATTAGAACTTTTATTAAATACATATTAAAATTTAAGCAGAATTTGCATAAAGCAACTTTGTCTGCCCATGATGTTCTTGCTAAATGGAGGAATTAATTGGTTTTAAGCTAGTTGGATTTGTATTCTGTGTTTTCTTAAATATATAAATGATATTTTGCTAACACTATGCTTTTGTCTTTTCCTACAAGGACCTAGGTAAGTGCTTCCACGACTAGGTAAGTGTGGTGGCATCAGCCTACCCTAGCCAACTACATCTCACTGAAGCTCTGTCTTCGCACAAGGAGGTCACATTCTCTTCCTGCTCAGCCAGGCGTTCTGTTCAACGGAAGAGTTGTTGTCTCTGTAGTGTGTGTATGATAACTTGTCGATGGTACCTACACTGGTGCTTCATCAAGTCTACTTCCTCATTGGTAGTTCGTTTATTTAGAAATATTGAAGCTACATCATAATTTGAGCAAATACAACTTCATTAAAAAAAAATAATAAAAAAAGCTATGCACGCATAGGAGAGTGGCAGGTCTGAAGACTATTGCCCTCATAGTTTACAGTATTTAATTGTTTTAATACAATTGATTGATTTGATCGTAATTAGATTATAATTTATGTAAAGATACGTTTATAACAGAATTATTCATTTTTCTGTATCAACTTTCAATTGAAAAGACTTATAATAAAGACATTGACAGGTTGGTGCTACAGACGATGAGGATTTGATAAGATGCATGCAAGAGCAATCTGAGAAAGTGTTATTTAGGCATTTAAATGAAACACTTGAGTTCATAAATTGTTTTCAACTCAAGTAGACTTTCTAGTTTCAGCCTGATTGGATTGTAAAATGGACTACTAAAAGACTGGACAGCATTGTGAATTGAGGTTGGCCATCTTATGAACTACATTTTTAATGTGTGAAGTACAACAAGTGTTCCACTTCTAAGCAACCAGATAAACTGTATGAAGGGGTACTGATTTCTACCACTTCAAACTGATTATATTGCCATTGACATGAATACCAGGTTATTGGTAACTCAATGTACACCAGGATTTCAGTAACTGGTCCTTCAGAATTCAACAAGTGTATATACTGTACTTAGCTTTGGTTTGAAGTGAGGTGCTGACAAGACAAGGATCTGAAGAAAAATGTTGCCTGTTATGTTTGCTGTAGCACCATATTGCTAAATCACCTAATATATTAATTCATCATGACATGTTTTTTAATTTGACTCAAAACTACTTGTGAATGTACAGTACTACTGCCCATGTTCATTTGGAAGCCTTTCCTATTGTTTTATGTTATGATTCCAATGAACAGTAAAAGATGAAGCATTTGTAGTGTAATTTAAATATTTCTGTTATGCAATGATGATACAAGTGAACAAGACCAAAAGCCACACATAATGGCATAGTCTTGTTAAACCCAATATTTTCTTCACATTCCCCAAACACCCATAAATATATTTTGTTGTATAAAAAAAGATGTTGTTTTCAAAGTCAATCTTATTTAAGTTCATTTACCTGAGTTATTTCCTTAATAAATTCAAATCATGCAGTAAGGAAAAATTACTTCACTTTGATTTATACAAAAACCTCACCAAGAACATCATGTGGTTAATTAAAGTTGCTTTATCATGTACTTTACGTGCATTTGCGTGCATTCCTGGCATCATTGTGCCAGATGGATGGATGTTTTCCAACTCTGTTTTATTTCAGGAATTACATGAATGATTGTTTAAGGACAGATGTCTTTGTACGGTATGCACCAGAAACCATTGCATGTTCTTGCATCTACTTGTCAGCTAGGCAGTTGGATGTAAGTTGTCATCATCTCTGTTAACTGAATTTGTTAATGTAGGAATTTTTTCCAAAGTTTGGGTGGGGTCAGTGACAATGATCCTAGACAGTGATTAGTTGCCAGATGAACCAGGCCAACCTGTATGTTTTTTCTGCCCTAAATATTATTTGAATACAGGTCTTTCTCTAATATACACATTCTGCGAGGTTTGTTTACAGCTAGTCATGTGACATATAGTGGGTATTACTATGGAGAATTTACAGTGCGAGTGTTAAAGTATAAGAAAAGGTAATGTTATGGTTTTGAAAACATTCGCCCACCATTAGCGTGAGAAATAACTGGCATGGAAAGGCACTGCGAAAGGTTCACAATAGTGTTTATTTACTTATTCTAGCGTTCAATGTGCTTCGTATGCTTTTTAATTTGTGATCCTTCGTAAACCTAAAGTAGCCTAGAAATCAGTGTGTCAAAATCGCAGTTGCGGATCGAAGACTTGTCCATACCTAAACAGGTTGTAAACATGCAGGAGCTGGGACCTAGAATTTCTCAAAAAATCTCAGTGTTTTAGGGCCAGTATCTTATGGAGCATTAGCAAACGATTATGGCAAAACTCTCAATCTCAATTTCCAATCAATTTGGTATAATTTCTGACATTCCAAACCAAAATTATTCAACATGCTTTACAGCACCAACAATCCTATTACCGACCGTCGCTCGCACTTCATGTTTACAATTATTGATACCCACTATACGTCGCGTGACCAACCTAGCAGAGTGTCTATTAAAGACCACCTCCAATTAAAGACAACCTATTTTCCGTCCCAAATGTACACCTATCTTATATTATTTTAGTAATAATTTTAGTAATTTAAGACCAAAATTTTTAAAGACCATGGTCCAAAAAGTGGTCTTTAATTGGAGGGAGACATGTATAAGTTTTGAGTTGGGTCCTGGGAAGAATTTTGGGTATGAGTTTAGAACAGGTTTCTTTTTCTTTTCCAAAATTGTTTTTAGGAGCTGTTTTTTATGCCATAATTTATAGATTTGTTTTAAAAAGACAGTCATTTAAATAATGCGTGGAGTTTATGAATTTGAGTCATTTGTGAGTTTTTCCACTTCAATGCAATGTTCACATGTAACTGATTTTTTAAAAGTTATATTTTAATGGAATCGGTAAAGTGTAAGTATATTTTTCTGTAAATCAATTAGGAATAGAAACACTAATGAATGAGGTACTGGTCCTTTGAAAGCTCTGTTTACTTTCTCATTTATAGGTGCCTTTGCCAAACAATCCACCATGGTATGACTTGCTTAATACCAATGAAGAGGAGTTGCAACAAATTGCTATTACTATACTTGCACTTTACACCAGGAAGAAGGTACTCTATATCACTACATACATTGTCAATTAATTTTTACCAGTAATTTATTTATCAACTGAAATGCTCTTTTATATATTGTACAGAAAATGCAAGTGTTTTAATTAATCTGTTTTCAGAGAACTTACGAGGAATTGGATAAGATAGTAGAAAAATGCAAAATGAACATGCAAGAAGCAAAGTTAAAGGCAAAAGGCATTTCAGCTGATACAGCAAGTACTACTGCAACACCTACAAGTTTCTCACCGAGTAATTCAAGACCTGGTAAGTTTTAGATAAAAGTTGTTACAGTAAATGTGGTTTTGTAATGAACCAATAGCTTTATAAATTTCAATTTTGTGATTTGTATAATGAAGACACTAACATTTTTTACTTAATGAATTTATTCTCATAGGGACCCCTAAACCAGCTCATAATTCTCCAGGACTGCCCAATTCGTACAAGGTTCACAAAAATCGACTAAAAAATGATGAAGCAAGGCCAGGATCAGATGGCAGGTAAGCCTATCTTGGTAATGAAAGTTGCATGACGTTTCATCTGACCTACTAGACTGGTTATGTTGGGGCAGTGAGAAAAACTGCAGTACTTATAGCCCATGTTCTTAAAAGCTTCGCTTCAAACCCCATGGGAACCGATTTGTTAACCCAGGTTAATCAAGAAATAAATAAATAAATAGCATAGAAAGATGATGTTGTTCACCATGTCCTTTGATACATCTGAATACTGTCCTGCTGTACAGTAACTGTTGCCTCATTCATACGTAAATTAAATTCTATTGATTGATAAAAGCATTACAATTGGCAGAAAAGTTTGTTGTGGCTTACAAGATAATCCCTTTTGTGGTGGCCATCTTGTAAATTGATACAGTATAAAAAGAATTCCTTAAGATTTCTATGCTATATTAATATATATATACATATATAT
>NW_022728504.1:303571-327072 GCF_011630105.1 Anneissia japonica | reverse complement strand
GAAACGATGCATAGCGGCAGGTATACATTGTGCTCGATAGTTGCTGGTGGACATGCAATTGTGCAAGAAATGTTTGTTTTTTCGGTTAGATGAAAAATGTAGGCTGTAGGCGATAAAACATATACCCCTTACCACCAGTTTTGAGTCGTTTTTTAGTCGAAAATTTGATTTGCACATGCGTCGGGTCAAACTTTCCCGACATTCTGTTTCTGTCGCGAGCTGCCTAGAAAAGTTCCTTATGTTGTTTTCGCGACTGTCAATAAACATTGAGCAAACTGAGATAGTTGTGGCATATCGGCCACTTACTTGTGCTATTATTTGAAGGTGTTCTGTGTGTTCTATTAGTGTTTTAGTATACTTTAACGGCTAAGATTGACGGACCTGGTGTACCTAGCCTAGACACATACGTAATGTAGGCTTCTCTTTGGGCGACACCGTCGGACCTGGTGTAGGCCTAGACATATCTGATATACTGTACTATACCATTACGTAAAGTAGGTTTCTTGGCCTACCACCAGCCTGCTGTCAAGCAATAAAAATCAACATTTGTGGAATTATTTTCCAAGAAATGATGGTTAAAAATTCTGGACACATAAATATGCAGCATGTGATGGACGGACGAACCTAAGGGTTGGCGGGGGCAGCATGTGATGGACGGACGAACCTAAAGGTTGGCGGGGGGACGGGAGTTCATCAAATGATGTTTGGGAAAATAATGGTCAGAAAATACAGCATCTGATGGACAGTCCTGGGTAGGGGAGAACCTTAAAATTATGGACACATAAATTTACAGCATAGTTTCATCAAATAACGTTTGGGAAAATAATGGTTAGAAAATACAACATCTGATGGACAGTCCCGTGTGGGGGAGAACCTTAAAATTATGGACACTCTCCCCCCCTCCCCCGGGAATCACCCTACCCACCAAGGACAATTACAATTAATTTTTCGGAGGTAATTGTTCTAGTACCGATGGGCTGACCTTCTATACACATATACAGCATGTGATGGAGGCATGTATCTGATGGACAGTCCCGGGTCGGGGAGAAACTTAAAATTATGGACATAAATTTACAGCATGTGATATGGACTGACCATCTATACACACATACAGCATGTGATGGAGGCATGTGATAGACGGACGAACGTATGCCTTTCTTCAATTAATTTCCAGTAAAATAATTATTACAACTCGTGTTTTTATTGCATAAATTAATTTAACAAGCTTTTATTCTGAAATATAGCGGTATCAATATTCTTTCTAATACGGTACAAGCCACCGGGAACCAGACGTCGAACAGAAAGTTTCAACAGCCCACGTGTGTTTTGTTGCGACATCATAAATGAAGCTGCTCACGTGACCTCTAGGACCACACTCCCGAAAAGAAGTTTATTGTTTTGAGCGAAGCGGTTTCGAATTAAACTTGTTTCAAAATTGTTTGAGTAAACGTAACTATGAAAATAATTATTTAAACAACCCAAACCATTGCTTGATTGTCGTAGAAAATGTAGTAGGACAGTACAGCACTGTATAGTGAGTATAATTACAAATACTAGCCCTTCAAAGCCTAGGCTAATTAATTGGGCTAATAGTAGGAGCGTGGGCCCAAGCTAGACAGACGGCGCCTGATTTTCGCAGCGGTTCGCGATCTGAACTTTTTGGGAGTAGGTTAACGACCGGTGTATAAGGCCGCAACCCAAACTTCGAGGGGAAAATCGCGTATAAAATTTGCGGCTTATACACCGGAGAATACGGTTTATGGAGCAAAAGCTTGTGTTTCTTCATGATTTTAAGGGGGGGGGGGCGGGAGAATTTGTATGAGGCTGGCCGGAAAGCCTTAATAATAACTTTAGGATGGGCGCAAGACGTCAAGACTGGGCAGCGCTGCCCACCACCGCCCTGAATAACGACATCCCTGCACTTCTCAGAACCCCCTTAACCCCCCCCTTTAATAAATTTCTGGATCCGCCTCTGATTTCTTTGACTGAAAATGAAAATACTGTATTACCTTACACAATCATTATTCAAAAAGATACTATAAGTTATTGCAATTCCCAAATGTACATTTGATTTTTTACGTACAAAGGAACGTACGCACCCGCAGGGTTCTGGTTATCTACTGTATTTTTTATTTTTTAATAAATCTATTTTAAAAAAAAAATCAAACAGCTATATAATAGCATTGTAATTTTTATATTGCTGGTCATAAAAATTCCTTTTACTAACAGGTTTGCTTCTTCCCGCAATCCACTCTTACTAAGGTTTTTAGCATACACGTGACTGAGCGCAATCTCGACAAGCTATTGTAATGTCATTCATGACAGAACAAGCTAATTGAAAGTACTGTATTAACGTATTTGGCAAACCAGCACAAAGAACAGTCTGCTCCCTGAATAATTGAATGTGAATGATTATTGTAAAGGTGTAGAATAAGGTATTGACTGTACACAGATGATCTTTGATATTTAGGAAAAGGAAAAGAATAGTTATCTTATTTAGTATGTGAACTGGGACGGTGTTCATAGGGCCCTGTTCTCCCCTAGCCATATACTGTATATCCATTAGAAATATAAATGGAGGTAAATTTTGCAACACTCTTAACCTTCTTGCACCTGTTCGCATTACCTCCGCCAAAGGAAGTTATGTATTCACTGCTATCATTCTTTCTGTATGTTAGCAAGATTACGCGAAAACTAATGATTGCATCATAATAACGTTTAGTGGAATGGTACATACAGTAATAATCAACGACCCATTCAGTTTTTGGAAGTTTAGTGTAAGTGTACGATGAGATGATAAAAATTCACCACACTAATTTAAATGTAGAACTGTACAATTTATTCCAAGTGAAAAGCGTATTTACAAAAACACTTGAGAAACAAGTTGATGATATATACAAATTGATAGAAAGCGAAAGTAATCAGGGAGGACAAACTGAGGAATGTCTGTAAAAGTACAAATGTATGTGATATAGCATCACCTTTCATACCATCTGACCAATAAGGATTAGTAATTGCCTGTCCTTGTCTAGTACTTGGGAAACTCATCAACATTCCCAAATGACGTGTGGTCACCACCTGAATTAAGGCAAATGACCGTAGGTAAATGACCTTCCTAAGCTTGGTGTATAACCCATGAAGTTGGGTATTAGTTAAAAATGCAAGGTATTATTTACACACAGATCCTATATACAAATTTACAGATGATATGTTAAAGGTCAAGGTCTCGAACGTGCGATTTTTACCCTCGAGCATTATTAAAGAAAATGGAATTGTGCTTGAATATGATGGGCGATTCCATTATGTTCTTGACGGTATGCAGTTTCGCCTATCATTCACGGCCTGCGTATTGTATTCAGGCACAGGGCGGAGGTATGTAGAGTATTCTATGTATCTGTATCTATGACGGTTCAACTGTGTCATAAGTACTACGCGTGGTACGCGTGGTATTATGACAATTGTACCACTCAGGTAAAATTGTGTCAAAACACCACGTGCTAGCATCATGACCATCATAAACCAATTAGTTGTATAGCGCCACCAATTTACTGTACGTATAACATCTAATATCTACTGAACTGCATCTAACATTATTTATAATTATTTATTTTTGGAAATTACACCTTTACATCGATGGAACACATAGGAGTGGTGCATCTATATGAAGGCTATAATCTATAAAAGGCAAATTGGTGTTTGTGTGTCCGGGATGTTCTCTTTTGTTACTGAGCCGATTTTAACCAAATTTTTACTGAATTTTCACGTTTGAAAAATTCTTGATCAGCCTCTGCTGTATGTTGAAACAAATACATTAAAAATACTTTTATGCCCACCCAAATAATAAAACGATGATTATTGAATAAACACAGGCTTGATCTGTAATGCACAAATATTTCTGTTAATTGTTTTAATGCTTCCATTAATTGATTCTGCTAATAAGAATTATGATGATGATTTCTCTCAATTCTTTATTGACATTGATTCAGCTAAAGAGAATGATGATGATGATGACGACGACAGCTACGAACACAGACGTTCAGTTTTTATTTCAGTTCCACGATGACAATTAGAGCACAAATCAACAAAAATATAATGCTGTTTTTCATTGTGGTCGTGAGATACCGTACCTTACTTACAATTAACATATAATACGTAGTACACAGTACGGTACATAATCAGAAAGCAAAAGTTAAACACACAAATTAAATAATGTAGATAGAAATTGTCAACAATTTAGAAAAATAAAAGTAATCTATACCTAACAAATGGCAAAAATAAATTATCGATATGAAGAAAATCCACTCCACAAAAGTAAACTGTAAATTACGAAAAAGAATTGTAAAATGTATATAAAACAAAGCAAGTAAAATACTTAAATTGATAGAAGACTGATCAGTGCCTAATTTATTCCATTCTATAGCACCACGATATGAAATACTTTTTTCACGATATGAAATACTTTTTTGTAATCAGTCTTTTGCGTTTAGTTTGCTTTGATTACCGCCGTCCGAAGGACGGGTGCACAGCTAGTAATAGAATAATACAAAGAGGCAAACATTATTTAGTATTGTCATCTATGTTGTTTTTATTGTTCTTCTAAGAGCATAGGAATACGAAGATACATTTTTTTTATTATTAGGCCGAAAATGCAAACATATTCATGAGCATAATTTTGTCCTACAGTATGCCTACAGGCCTCATATTTCTTAAATACAGATCAACAGGACTGATAACAGTATAGCAGAGGTTATGTGTGATACGTCTAGGCCCACATTAGCTTCTGGTACTCCAGCATTTAAATTCTCTTTTTTGGGTTATTTTTCCCCTTTAGTGGGGTTCCATAGACCATTGATACTTCAAATTGTGATAGAAGCATGAAACTTGGTATACAAACTCACATCGGCATTTCAACAATTTTAAGATTTGAGAGCATTTCAGATTTGACCTTGACTTCAGAAAAATGCCGATTCCTCATAACTCAAGAAATATACGTCCTTCAAACATAAAAATAGTGGAAAATGATGGAGAAGTACTACTTCCTATTCAACTTTAATAGGAACATGTACTCAAAACTGAATACTTTAAGAGATATTTGCGTACTATGCCAGCCCTATCGGAATTACATTTTTTTTTCTAATCTGGTTGAGATCAACAAGTCTATGATCACACAATAGGTAGATTTCGCCGCACGACGTTAACCTTAACTTTAACGTTAGTAGGCCTACCCAACATGCAACGCAATTATAGCTCCGCCCCTTTTCCTTTTGTAAACAAATCGAAATACGCATACGCAAACCCGTAACTAACGTACGTCGAGCACTTAAAATCTGGAAATTATGGTAGTCCGCAACACAAAATGAATAAATTATGACGTCATCCGTTGTTAACGTTAAGCTTTGTCTACTCATAGAGAAAATAGAACTATATGGTCTACTCTATCAAATTTTATGTGACAAAAAAGTGAAGTGCCCATCATATATGGCTACGATGACGTCATATCACATATCAAATTGTATCAAAAAAAGTTGAACGTGTTCAGCTCTATGTTCAAATTTTATGTTACGCTTTTTTTGATGAAATTTGATAGTGTAGACAAATATTTAAGGTTAATGTCGTGCGGCGAAAACTACCTAATAACACATTTTGACGGTAATTATGACGTATTGTAGTTGTAAATTATTACAGTGAAATTAAGGGGAGTTTATCGGATATGACGTAATCCATTTTACACACAAACAAAATAAATAAAAAAATAAAATGAAATAAATTAATAAATAAACGCCTTTTCAGGAACTCTTCTCAACAATAAACGTCCTTGTATGTCTAAACTTTGTACTGTGCACTTTAAAAAAGGATTTTCAGTCTGCTCTCACCCTCCCGCGTACTATTAGCATTATTTAACACCTTTGACGGTAATTATGTGTTGCAGTTGCACATTATTACATTGAAATTAAAGGGGATTTTATAGGACACGTATATCCATTTTACACACACAAAAAAAAAAGAAAATAAACAATAATAAAAAAAAAATAATAAACGCCTCTTCAAAAAACATCCTCTGCAACAAACGTCCCGGTATTCTCCGGTTTATGTCTAAACTCACTCCCGCGTACATCTGCGTACGCGCACTGTTTCTATCGCAACACCTATAACAACAAGCATTTCGTGCATCCAGTTTATAGCAGAACTTGCGTACTACAAACATAATAATAATATTATCGTTATCGGAATTGTTTTTCACAGTAATACAAATATTATTGCCTACAAAATAATGTCGGATATCAAAGGTAAAAATATAAATTATCTTGGCCTCCCTTAGGTATAATAGGATGGAAATAGTATACCAAGTAAGTAGGCAATTTTAGTTGTTAAACGAGCATAATATTAAATGTGTTTATTAAGACTTATCTACTACTGGATGAAGAGAGACTAATAGGGGTAGTAATATGAAGCGCTTAGAAGCCTTGTTGGCATTAAAGCTATCTAAAAAATATAACATATTATTAGTAACCAAGGCATGCTGACTCATATGTCTAGTTGCGCATTAGGCGTTAAATATGATAAAAAGAAGTACGGTGTCTAAATAGATGATGTATTATTGGAGGGAACAGCTAATGATAAAGATAGGCATTTAACAGAGACCACAGGTCTTTAATTGTAGGTAGTCTATAAATGGAGTGATCGTAATTGGTTGGAGAGAGACCTATTTGGAAGTTTATTACTGCAACTATATTTTGTAAGCCCGAGCTCTGCGCGTTTGTATTTTGAAAGTTCAAATAGGGTAAACGTTGGTATTAATCCGATGTGTAGGCCTAGACCTATATCAGGCACTGTGACCACTGCTTGGGATTTTTAATGACACCTTGGGATCTTGGGATTTTTTGTCAACGTTTCATTAAATCTTGGGAATTTTGGAATATGTAATTTTTAATTTTTTCTATCAATAAATGAACAAATAGGCTGCTAATGGCCTTCTTATAACACCATAGTTGACAGTTGTGAATGAGGATTGTTTATTTGTTCAAAATAAGACCCATAAGTTTTTCAATTCTTCTGAAAGGCCGTTGTTTAAAGCCATTTTAATCATTTAAAAAAAAAAGGAAGATGCATTTTTAAGCCAATTCTCTTAATATGTGTCCTATTGGCGGGTATGCTGTTTGCTTTAGTACGTAGGGCTAAAGTTGAACAAGAATATTGTGCCTAGATGCCACATCTTGCACCGCCTCATAATTTGCGAATGTTTTTCATTGTGTTTCAATTTGACAATTAGAAGTTATTGTAGGAATTCCTTTTATCATTTGGTCAATTTTTTTTATATTTGTGTCCAGGACCACTGTTAATAACAATGTAGTTAAGTGTATTATCTCTTTTTAGCTGTCAGCTTTCTTCATTGAATGTGATTTTATCCTGCTTAAATAAATTACAAATAAATAAAATTCATCAAAAATACTTTATTCTTACCACCTCACACTTCCTGAAAAAAAAAAAAGTTATAAAAATAAACGCTTTTTTTCCTATTTAAGTATGAGATGCTACTGGATATTCTGTGTAATACAAATAAAGTAAAAATAATTGCCCTGCCATTTTGTTTATGTTATGATTTTAATTCATTTAAGAAATTCCCCACCAACACCACCCCTCTCCAACCTTCAGAAAATTATACGCAGTTGAATCAAAACGAACGAGTTGATTGCAACAGAACAGTATATTGAAATTCATTGGAAAAGCTTCAATTTTTTTTACTTTTAAAAGCAGTTGTATGTATATATACCGTACTTAATATGCGGCGAGTCTTGGGATATTTCAAGCAATTTTGGGATTTTTAAAACTCAATCTTGGGAATTTTGATTTTTCCCAGTGGTCACACTGATATCAGAAGAGAATTATATTATCGCAGCTCAGATGACTTCAGAAATTTGTGGGCGTGGTCGGTCGTCTCTCAAATTCTAGCGGGGTGAAGCCTCTGAAAAATACGACAATTTAGTGGTTTCAAAGGCTTATTTAATCAATTTGATTTTGAGTCTACTAATATGTAGAAAATAGGCCTACATATACTATTTTGTCTCCCCGACGAATTCTCCCCGACGGCGGGTCCTGGCCCCCACTGGCGCCACCCCTGTCCTAAGATCTTGCAGTGAGGTCCTAATGATCAAATCTGGTGAACATCAACAATAGTTTATTCTCACAATTGCCCATAACTGGAATTCCCTTCCTCGGCCCCACTAAAATATTTTAAAATTTTAAAGTAGCTATATGATTAGAATAAAAATAAAAGAATTATTTTGGGGTCCACTGTTATGTTTCCCTGCTGTAATGCCATAGATTGTCACGTAAAGTAAGTGATGTAATGAGTAATGTATGTGGAATATAATATTTGTATTACATATTGTATCGAATCGAAATTTTGTAATCTAAATTTTTTGATTTAGAGTCTGACAGGTTTATGTGGTTAAATGAAGATGGTAGTGAGCCATGTAGTTCAAGGGAGTGGATTTTTATATCTGAGCCTCTTCACGAGCTAGAATCACACCATGAACACCAAAGACCAGTCGATCAACATCAGCAAGGGACATCATTCGACCTACACCAGCAAGCGTCATCCCTCAATCAACATGAGATCTCTGAAGAGACGACGACGGTTTCTACAGACTTATCATCTGAAACCATGGAGACCGTTATCCATATGCTGGCAGCAGCAGATAGCTGTTCGGACTGGCTGTCAACTGATGAGGAATCGTGGCCTTCATTGGACTCTTCTTGGTCCAAAAAATCTCTTTCCATTAAGCGTGTATCAAGTGGCACAAACATACTTAACTTCCACATGAAATCAAGAAATGGTGGTGGCAGCAACAGTGAATGTATAGATGGCAATGACCTCAGCGATGAAAGCAATTGTACAGTAGGCAAGTTACCAAAAATCAATGTGTAGTGACCGTGGAAATATTGTATGTTTTTGTTGTGTCTTTTCATCAACCTTGTTCCGCGCGTAGAATCACACAGAAGGTTGCATCAAACAATTAGAACACTTTGTGGACTAGATAACTATATATACTTTCCTTTATTATTATACCGTTAAATTTCAACACCTGTCTCTTATACACATCTAGATGTGTATAAGAGACAGGGGTGGGGCACACGTAAGATCAATGGGAATATGAATGGGTTCAAATTTTGCCCAAAAACCGCCAAAAGGAAGGGGGGGGGTCCGGGAAAATTTTGATTTCTAGAAATGAGCTTTCCCGAATTTGAGCTGTTTCCTTCAAAATGCAATGTTTTCCACCTCTTGAAAACGGTCAGGTAAATTTTCTCATTCTTATTACAGTAAATAGGCCTGTCATATGGTACACATAGGCCTATATTAAAAAATTGAGTAGTTACACACGGTACGTGTTCATTTCCCCATGAATCGATAAAATTTTTATTCCAGATGGCGGGAACGGACCTTTTTCTACTTCTAAAGTGTCTTTTTATGACTTTTAAGTTCTTCAAAATTTAAGGGATTCTCCCCATGAAAATGTTGATTTCTAAATGGCGGGAAATGAGCTTTCTCATTCTTATTACAGTAAATAGGCCTTATGTGTGTACACACACTAGTAAAAAATTGAGTAATTGCATACGTATTCTTATTACATCAATCGATAAATCGAAAAAAGAAAGGGGAGTCGGGGGTCCTGCCTCCCCCGGGAAAAATTTGATTCCATGGCGGGAAATGAGCTTTCCCGACTTCTGAGGTGTCTTTTTATGACTTTTAAGTTCTTCAAAATTTAAGGTTTTCCCCTCTTGAAAACGATTCCATAAATCAATGAACCCCAAAGAGAAAAGGAGGGGTTCGGATCCTCCCCGGAAAAATGTTAATTTCTAAATGGCGGGAAATGAGCTTTCCTGATCCCCCAGAACCGCCAATGTGTATTGCGAGAAAATCTAACTCGGTCGGGGACTAGATAAACACTCTCTTTCCCCTCCCTCTCCTCCTTCCCTTTTTCTTTTTGCATTTCTTTCCAATCGTACAAAAATGTCCATAGACATTATATATTTTCTGCACAAAAGGTTGGGGGGGGGGGGTGTGCTGTACCGCCGGCCATGTTATCTAGAGGCGGGCTTCCAAAAATGTCAATGCATCTGAGATTATCTCAATAAATCTCTTTTGTAGCTAAAATGTTGATTAAGTTGAAAAGTTTAACCTTTTTCACATAACTCCCTTCTAACGTTAAAGATTTATATCTATATTAGGTCTATTGCGACAAGATCGCTTATTATTAGAACATTGTTTTCGTACAGATGAAATAACCAGCAAGTGGAGTGACTCTCCTACGACGTCAATCGATGATGACGAATGGAATGTATTGCCAATTATTTCTACCACTGACAGTGTTGACATTCAAGTAAGTACTGTTATGTACAACTGTCCTATGACACAAGTAAGTGCAGATAGTCACTATTACATCAGAACTAAATAATATATTTGAGCTCAATTTGATGTTGCCTTTAAGGAAAGAAATGGACGTAATGAGGTGAATCCCAAGAAAGAAGAATTTACGATTGGTGATAAAGTAGGTAGCGATGCAATCCAGAGGACACGAGGTATTCATTCAATCGATCAATTATTCAATCATTAATCAATTAGGCCTAACTAATCAGCGAACTAACCAGTCAATCAACCAACCAAACTCAATCAGTCAACCTATTTATCGATATGTAGTGCCAAAAACATTCTGTAAACTCAATCATATTATGATCGATTTTTTATATCTGGAGTCGGAGCCAGATCATTTTTTGTTTTGTTTTTGCGTGCATACACGCCATTGTCCAAATTCAGAATTATGTATTTACCTCGACTTCGGAGTGTATGCTCTTGCCATAAAAACTCAACTTTCGTATGTTTGCAATGTGGACTATGCAACAATTTTATTTTGGAAGTTTCTGTTTTGGCCTAGTTAAGCAAATACTAGAACAATCAGAGTTAATGGAAATACACTTTCCAGACAAATAAGTGTGTATTGTTTGTCAAGGACACTAGGGTATTATTCTAATAATCACTATTTTGCTGAGAATAACCATTATTGAAAATGCATTTTAAATATAGAAAGCAAGTATTGTATTACTTCGGCGGATACACCGATCAGAAAATTATTTTTACCAGAACCGTTGGAGGATGAAGACTACTGGCTTGCATGTATACAATTGGAACAACCGGATCCGAACAGCACTAGCCAATTAACGCCAGCGTTTAAGGTTTTGTGCAAGTTTTTTTTTTTAAATACCTGTACCAGTATTAATTTCAGTATACAGCTTAACCTGTCATGACCAATGGCGACTCTCTTACAGGCTTCGAAACACAAGAAGATTAAGGTACTCAGGTCAACTGGCAGAGCAATTGGCACAAATGCAATGGCTCACATAACACCAAATGTTGCCATGCAACAACCTATCATAGGTAGTGCGAAGAAAAATGCACCATTAAGAGTTGGTCTAATGGGTCGTATCTGGCGTCAATTGAAGAAGTTTCTCTGCTGCTGTCACATTGAAAATGAGTAAAACATGAGGCAAATGCAAGTATACCGAAAACATCAACGTAAGTTTTGGGATATGATTGTTAAATATATCGAATTGAAATAAGATGAAATAAAATAAAAATAAAATAAAATAAAATAAAATGAATTGAATAAATAAATAAATTAATTAATTGATAAATTAATAAATTAATCAATTAATCTAGCTTATGTCATTAGAGATGGTCCGTTTATTTTTAAAATTATACATTGAGCAAAAAACGATTAGTGAATAACCGCATGATGATTGAAAATTTCACTCAGACATTCGGGGTTAGTTGATGAGGTAAGAACATATTTTACATTACCAAAGGAAAGACTAATTATTTTTACTTTGAAAAACTGTGTTTTCCTAGGTTATGAAGTATTGTTTCGAGACTTGACTGCAAGGGACATGGGTCAGAACTAACGGTCTAGGCGTTGCTGTACAGTATTACTAAGGGCACATCATTATGACCAAGGTGACAACGTGATAATCTTCTCTTTTTACATATTGAAGACAGCAACTGTTTAATTACATGAGCCCACATTGAAACAAAACGACACAATTATAGTCAGGTCCTGGCAAATATATAAAATGTGCAACCATTGCAGCAGCCATTGGTCAGGTAGTCTGATCATTAGCAAAAACATTTAAAGCTCTGAGCAAGTATTCCGCAAAGACTGAAAAGATATTTTGAGCTGTACCAACAGTGAAATTGTGCAATCACTACAGCACTTTTGTAGGGTGGAGCAACAGAATGCTGTGGAAGACGAGTTTCCTACTTACACATTAATACTATGCAGTATTACCTTTGCTAATGGACAAGATCAAAATTAAGATTTAGCAAAAGTTTTTGAGGAAGATAATAGCAGCACTAATTATTCAGCTTTATAAGAGTAACATTAACAGTATATCAAGGCCGGCGGTGAATTACCAAACTTTCAAACTCATAAAGATAAAGTATTCTTTGGTCGACAGAAAGAACAACAACTGGTGCCAATCGAATGGTTTAGTTGAAAACAGAGATGCTAGTGCAAAAGAATTCCCGATGAGGTTTGGTATTATGGATCTGGCACTACTTTAAAAGGTTTGACCAACCGATCAACACCGTCAGTTTTCAAACGCTATTGTTCAGCGTTCGAACGTAATGAAAAATACAGCTTTCGTGCCTATAAAACAATCTGCTGAAGTCGGAGCTGAGACTATGAATGGTAGTTACCTGAACACTAGACATTGGTTAATTCCACGGTTTGTTTAAAACGCAAATCACGGTTTCTACATACTTCACAGTTTACCAAGTATTGCAGGAGTTCAAAACAAACTTTTTTTTTAGTTTATCCATTTCCGTTGCAAAAAAACCCCCCAAAAAACAAACAAAAACCACTAATTACAGCAGCTTAAGAATTTTTTCTTTCTCATGTATAAATAAAAATCTCTCATTTGTTATTAGTGAATTATTTAATCTCTAAGAAGGAAGAAGAAAACCATACGGTCGGTTCAGCACATCACCCGTGTCTGTCTGGAACAGACCGAGCGAAACGCTGGGCCAATCGGAGTAAAACCTGTCTTTATATTGCATTGATTAGTAGCCTATGGGTTTCCATATTTAAAGTGTATTTGTGTATTTCTAGCAAATATTATTTTTATGTTTCAGTTGAATAGATCCATTGTTTTTGAATAATAAGTTTAAGTGTATTTCTCGGATCTTCCATGTGTAAATAATCTTTCGACAAGAAGTCGTATAAAAAAATTGAATATGCCTATCTATGGTCATACAGTATATACCATAACACACTTCCATATATGTTCCATAACAGTAATATTTAAATTGTTATACTAGTTAAATACATAATTTCACAATCCAGAAATTATTTCACTAGATAACATCAAGTGTTTCTTTTTCTTTTTTTTCCCCCTTTTTTTTTTTAACAAATGAACAATTGTAGTCGTTAGTGACAAGAGTTCTGTAAAAAAAATCGGAATTGCAAATAATGTGTTTTGGGATCATGGTATTTTTATATGGCATTTTATATCCCGGTGTATCTTTAAATTCAATTTCCCACTTCTCTTGAGTTTTGGGAATAACGCGGACCATATTATATAGTAAATTATAAATAAAAGAACAACCCTCCTTTAGGCATCTTTTAGTTGCATTAATAGCGGGAATACCTTGCTAAGAACTTGGTAAATGAACTTCTAATTTAGATTACCAGAGATAACATTAATGAAACCAAAATATTGTATACAATATTTATACATTAAATCATAAGTTTTTAACTGATTGTGTGTCATAAAGCGTTTGTTATTAATTTTGAAGTCAGAAACAAAGTTAATACCGCCATTTGCTTTAAAAAAAAATTTTTTATAACAAACGGTTAAACAAAATTATTTTAATATTTGAATTATACCACAAACTTCATCATAAAACATTCAGAATTTAAAACAAAGCTTTATGACCTCTCACACAAAAATGAATTACTGAGTTTTTTAATAACAGAATTCAATAAATAATTTTGGCTTACAATACCTTGTAATAAAAAGTATGCCGTTCCTTCGACACTTCAATATTTCCAGCAACTGTTTCTTCTCTGTTTTTGGAATTTATGCGCTTTTTATTAAAGTGCCTTCTTTCAAGATTTAAAAAGTATTTGGAATTTTATTTTCTCGCCCTCTTCTACCCTTGGACTTCCGAATAATATCCCCCTTTGCCATATAATTATAAATTGATTCCAATTCCATTTTTTGGTTTCTAAAATAAGGAATGTATCTTGGTTGAATTTTCAGAATACATACTGAATTAATTTTCTAATTCAGTTATCTCCTTTTTAAGAACTGTTTGAACTCTGGTGCGTTCTTTAGCTTTACTAACAGAAATTGCATTTTTTAAATGCAATAGGAATTAAATCCCATCATAAAAGACGAGAATCACAACACTGTAGCCAAACTAGTCAATCAATTGAAACACTATTCAGAAATTCTACGAAATAGAAAGACGCATGGGATTTCTGACAAAATTAGCAAAGTCTGAACTTTCTGAACGGGTCTTGCTCTTCCTATTTCTCCATTTTACTTCTTCGTCTTGGTTTCAGTACTATTTACGGATTCTACTTTTATCTTAATTCCCTTATACTGTACAGTAGATTTATTTCTTCAGCAGAGACTGAAATAAAAAACGAATTTCGTCCATCATACATCACAAATGTTTCAGCATGATATTCTGGAATTTTAATTTTTATTTCATTAGGCCTGTAACAATACTTTTACTGTAAATTTTGGGCCCCACAATCAATAAAGACGACCCCCGAAAGGGGGAGGGGTCGATCGAGAGACAACACTACCCTGGGGAAGGGGTCCCGGACTTTTCCCGGGTTTTTAAAAAAATGTCTAGACGCCCGGAAATAACCTCTGAAGTGCTCAGTGTTCTTATTTTTTGGCCGATTTCAGGCTCAAAATGTTCAGATTTTGTTCTTAGTTTACACTCCTTTTAAACAAAAAAATATTTAATTGTACGGCAGTATGCACTGTACTGGAATGTAGGTGAAAGTGACCCCAGAAAAAATGGCCCCTAAAAGTCAGTTTATAGAGGGTATTACAGTCACAACTACTGCACATAATGTACAGATATAATATTTTGGTTTTTAAAAATATAAACCTCATTTGAAATTTTACCTCAGCCTCAGTTTGTTTTTATTTTGTTCTTAATTTTTAAGTAATTTCAGCCTCCGTGTTCTTATAAAAAAAAAGTGAAGTGCAGCACAAAAACATGCACATGGTGGATATTTATTTAAATATAATATTCAAATGACATAGTGGTGCAAGCATTAATAATAAACTTATACTATTGTATATATTTTTGAAAATGTAATAAAAATATAAGAAAAAGTGGTCTGGCCATAGCCAGTGCAGTTCCGACAGCACTGTGTGCATCGGTTTCATTTGCCCGATTGTAATTATCGTACAGTAATTACACACACACGTCATGCCACTCGATCCTAAGACTCAACGTTCAAACTGAACTAAAATACAAGACAATGCAAAATGCAATTCATTTTTGAATAGAGATTTAATGTTACAAAATTTACAAATTCCAATAAAATATAATAAATATCCTTCAGTCATTCCATTAATTTCTCATACAAAATATTGATGGTTAAATAACTGTTTGTTACAATTATAATACTGATTGCCAGCTTCTATCAACTGCACAAAATATCACTCATCACTTTTTTAGGTGAGGTCAGTCACACAGGAATAATGGTCTTTTAAGTATAACAGGGCAGTGTGTGTGAGTAATCTTATGGTTCTTCCTAGGCTGGGCCAACTGATTCTACTTGAGCATTTTATGCTTTTTGGAAAGGTATTTATCCATCCATGCTGCACTACTTGTTCAAGTGTTTCACAGAAGCAAAGGGCAAAGCTACTATTGGGTTCCTAATATTATTGTTACTGTATTGAATCATTTTTTCAATCATATTTGGGCAATATTGAACTTCTCACGATTCTAGTGATGTTTGAAACACCAACCTAAACAGGTCAATATTTACTATTGGTGTGGAATTTGCTGTAATTTCTAGGAAGTTCTCTTTCCTGTTCAGTGGAACATTATAGATTGTGTATACCAGACAAACCTATAATTTCAAATGCTTTGCCGCTACCATATTACTGACAATTTGTGAATTGTAAATGCAAGCAGGGTATTCATTTACAATTATCATACTACTTGCATTCAGTTGTTATACAACATTTCAAAGGCATTACTGCATATGTCCTACCCAGTTACTGGTCGCCCGTATTCTTAAAACAAACTTTAGTCGAACTTCGAACTAGAACTTCATTTAGTGCTAGTGGCATCTTTAACCTCAATTTGTATTCACAAACAATGTAGTCGAAGTTTTAACTACGACTAAATCAAGTCCTAGTTTTAGTTCAACTGAAGATGACTGGCAAGCCACGACTATCAAACTAACCAATGAAAAGGGCTAACTTTAATAGCAGACGAAATTTTAGAGATCCAGTAACGCGAATGAATATTAAGCTGCCGTCTGTGGTTCAAAAACGTACTTCCTCATAATTCACAATAGAACATCATTCCCTTAATTAATTGTCTATAATAATAACTATATTAGTTGTTAACATATGACCATAGAGAATTTAGCCTGACCCTAGGGCCTAGGCTGACTAAAAAAATCGGCTTGCGGAGGTATATTTTTAGTCGAGGTTCACGTCATTTAGTCGTAGTGCTAGTCGAAGTTCGTTTTAAGAATACGAAATGACGTAATTTGAATGATTTAGCTCGAACTACGACTAAAGTTCGTTTTAAGAATACCGGGGTTAGTGGCGGTGCCAGGTTCTACAAGAGGTCCAAGACCCGCAACATGTGGTTCAAGACCCCTGACAGGGGTCCAAGTTTCCTGATGAGATGTCCAAGATCCCTGACAGAAGTCCACACCCACCTCAGCCCCACCATGGAAGTAGCAATGGAATATTCACACTCCTGATGCCAGGAAATGGCACTCTCAGATCAGACTGTGTCTTACATACCTCCGAAAATTAATGAAACCCATAACCACACCAAACAAACAAAAATTAAAAACACATTCTGATCAATTAAACAATTTAGAACTGATTGGATGAATAGGCAAAACTGTGAAAAGGGAATTAAACAGTAATTTAACCACAAAGTACTGTGGATCAAATTCATTTACCATTCATTTCAGTGTTAATATAAATACTCTTTATGTATTTTTTGCCTTGTCTTAAATAGCCTGTATAACTAAATCATAATTCCATTTCATGTACATAGGAATCACTGTGCACTACAGTAGTCTACAAATTAATTTTAAGTTTATAAGTGGATATTATTGATATTAATTTTTATTATTAGTGTTAATATAAATACTCTGTATGTATTTTTGGCCTGGTGCATTCTTTAGCTTTTCTAACAGAAATTGCATTTTAAAAATGCAATAGGAATTAAATCCCATCATAAAAGACGAGAATCGCAACACTGTAGCCAGACTAGTCAATCAAATTGAAACACTATTCAGAAATTCTACGAAATAGAAAGACACATAGGATAGTGGATACTATTGATATGAATTTTCAGTTATCCTTCCAAAAATTAATAAAAATCTGTTTAAAAACAATTGTTGGATAGTTACTGCAGGGCATGATTCACTGTTGTACATTAAAACTTGATCAATAATTGGGTGTGCAGCACTGTGTGATCTTCCTAGATCATTAAAGTAGGATTGGATAGCCAACTACAAATTTCAAAAAGATAAACCATATACTGTACCAATGATGGGTATTTAACCCTAATAAAAATCGGATGTCATGCTTATATTGTTTAACAAGCAGATTGGTGTATGCTGATGATCTTTGTTCCTGATTGCTTATGGTACTTGATACTTGCACTCAAACAGCAATGACTTGCAAATGGACAGTCTGACTTGCTGTCAGCCATTTTAACATTGTTAGATTTCTTGTGTTAGCTTTGTCCACTTGTATTATACAATAACAAACATAACAATACATAAAACATTTTCACAAATTAATATCACAATATTATTTGAACAGATATGGAAGTCACTAAGGGTTAGGGCTCAGCATTATTTAGCTGTTAAAATGGTGATTCTAAATGTTTACACCTTATAAACAATATTTATTACAGTATATTAGAAATATTTGATAATTATGGTAACCACATAAAAATATTTCAACTAGCAAAATATTACTATTTACTTTAATTCGTCTTTACTCTCTACATCTGTAATGTTCCTAAAATTTGGTTTGGAAGGGAACTCAATACTGGTTTGCATATTAAGCACCTTGTCAATCAAGCCAATCTCATTGCTTCGTCGTTCCATGTCTTTCTCTGGAGTCCATGTCATGTCATATTCCAACCGGTATGTTCCAAGGTATTCATGAGGACATGTGGCTCCCCAATCCTGTGAATAAAGACACATACAAAGAAAGTGTAATCAATCCATTGCAGGCCTGATCCACTGAAGTTAAAAAATTGTATTCAGACAATGGCTGTCATCAGACAATGGTTGAATACCCCTGTGCGGGAAATGCCAATAACAACAATAATGGTCTGTTCAAATGAATGTAGCATGTTAAGTGTGAATTGGATTGGATTTCTTCGGAGTGACAAAAGTTCTTCTGGTGGTTAATTGGGCAGTACACCGGGAAACAATTCACTACTCTTTTCCGAAGAGTGTACTGCGTTTTTTAACATGCACATAGGCCATTTTGCACACAGGATTAACAGTTTAGATGTCTCGAAACTTGCATTTCAGCCCTCAAGCTGAAACACAAGGAGAGCAGGGATGGGAAATGAACCGAAGACCAAGAGGTCTCCACGGTTCAGGGCACGCACAGTGGCTACCACCAGTTTAGCCGACAGGGCTAGCTTTCTTTACCAAAATATAGAGATATCCTTGGTATCACAAATGAATACAGTATCCTTGCTAGCAAAAGATACCCTTGGTAAATATTTTAGTAATATTTAGTACAGTACATTTCTCTGTGAATCGAGAAGAGTTAGTTTAATGGCAGTTATAAAGGAGCATACAATTAATAATAATTTTTTATTGGTCCTCATTCAATCGGGAAATCAGAAATTTGGGCTGGCCCCGAGGGACCTGCAGTGCAGCGCCAACCAACCTAACTACAACTTAGGACTTGTGTTACTGCAGCAAACTAGGCTATTTTTTGTTTAGTTTTTTTACCTCCAGTGATAAAAGTGAGAAATATCTTTGACCAGATGGACGTTTGTATAAATGATACACTTTTCCTGGACATTTCTTAAAGTTGCAAGCCACGTGATGCAAGTCAGCATCCCTCTTGGCTTCTTGAAGCACTTTATAAGCTTGTTCTTGCAAGTAACGGATCTGGTCTGCAATCACTGTCAGTTTGCTGCCTGCATTAGCTCGTGTGAATTCATCAGCCTATATATATATAAATCAATCGATTTTGATACATGGTTCGTAAGTACGGAATAGATGAGGGGAAAGTGTAGATGGTTGGTTTATAACTAGGGGTTAAATGAGGGAAAAGCAATGATGGCTTGTAACTAGGAGTATGATGGATTGCATGTGTTGGTGATTTGTATAAGTGTTAGGGGTCATCCATTATATTCACGAGCGTACAAAACGTACGCCAGGGGAGGGGGTTGGAGGCATGTGTACGCTTTTAAAAAAGTACAAAAATGACGATTTGGAAATGCTAGCCTACGTTTTTATGCCTAGCCAATTCACTGGTAAATGTTCAGTTTATCAACTGTTTATACACAGCTTCATCTTTAAGGAGTAGATTTAATGATAGTGTTGATGGTTTGTAAATAGGGGTTAGATGATTGGCAGTTGTTGATGATGACAGTCTTGACAAGGGGTGTAAATAAGGGGAAGATTGATCATTTATAACTAAGGATTAGAGTTGCAAATGTCAGTGGTTTTGTGAATATGGCAGGGTGTAAAGAATAAGAGGTATGTGATGATGTCTGTTGTAGGCATAGGCTTAGCCAGCGAGCCATCTGGCCGTCGTTTGGATGGCCAAAAATTTTTTTGGACAACCACTTCTACCGTGACGGCTTGGCCTTATCAGCTCGGCCTAGCCTAATTGGGCCTGGTCTACATAGCAAATTCTTTATATTTTTCAAATCTATCGAATGTTACATTAAACTAAAGCTAAATCATATTTACGTTTGATAAAAACAACCATTATTGATTGAATGTACGTTGTTCTCATACCAATATTCGGTAGGGATTCCCAAAAATATAAGGCTTAACCACTGCCTACCCTGTGGAAAGTTCACTTATAACACGCATCGTGTTAAAAACATTTAGACCCTGCTGGAAAATGGACGGTTCTGAGTCGCATGCATGTAGCTGCAAATACAATACTTGAGATTCGGTTCCCCAACCTAATATTGTTGGTGTTCATAACACTCTGGTTATATTGAATTCATGAAATACCGTAAACAAGAGTTGTTGTTAATGTCACAATTTAAATTTTATTAATCAACAATATATAGTACTGTAGGTCAAGGCTTATCTCAAGATTCAGAGGACCTAGAGTAGAATTTACACTAGACTAAGGCGAGAGATGAAGATGCATCTGCATAGCCTAGAAATATTATGCGAGTAACCGCAGCCACGCGCAATTTATGTCTATAAAGAGGTGAAAATTCCAACAATTAAACACCTTTAAATGCTCTCTAAAGATCATAATTTTCTATTTTTTTTCTTATGTTTGGGAAGGGGCGTGACCCACCCATCGGCTCAGGGCCACCCCCACTGGCTTCCATTTTGGATGACCTATTTCTTTTTTCTGGCTAAACCCCTGGTTGAAGGGTACAAGTAATATTAAGCAAGCGCTTACCTTTTGAACTTGTTTTGCAAGTTCCACTAAGTCCATGACATCTGTGGTTCTGTTGGTTCGATATTTGTTGACAAGCTGCACTCCACCAGGATTGTCACCAGCCTCTACTAAATTCACTAAAATACAAATGGCATGAATTCACAAAAAGATTAGATTAATATGAGAATACATAGCTACTGATATGATTTATAAGTTATGTGTCAAATAGCAAATTGACACTGGGCAATCTTCATGAAGACAAGTGCCAGTACCACCAGGCATGGAAAACATTGTTTTTACAGTAAGTCCCTAACCACAAAAATAATCTTTATAAATGCTTCTGGCACATAAATATTACCAGTGCAATAGTGAAACAGTGGTTTTAAACTCACCTCTCTATTTTAGAAAAAGTACAGTATATAGATTATTCAACTACTTTTATTTAAATTTTTTATGAATCATCAATATATAAAACATTCAAATAATGTCAAATAATATCTAATTTTTCTCATTAAATCATTCAACACTGTTTTATTTAATTCTGAAGTTCTTTATAAAAAAGAGGAATGTTGTCATCAAATTTTGTTCAATAGGCCTATTATATTCATGACAACATTTTAGCAATCAGACTCTACAATAACATAATACATCTTTGACTCTAATACTAAAATACATGTCAATGACTAACATACTGTATTTTTAACAATGTTTATAAGGTCAAATAATCGGACTCAAATATTTTTATTATTGAATGTATCTTATCCACATAGGCCCAACATGTGTTAAAACAAGTAACATTGCTAATAAATGTTTTCAACAGTTTTGTCATACTTAAACTATAAAGAAGAGTACTGTATGCATGTAGAATACGTTATTGACAATGACGTACTGCAGATAAAAAGGTTGAAAGTAAATTGTGAGGCAGAAAAGGCATTTACTGTAAATGGGTGTGTCTTATCACCTTTGTCGTTTTCTTTGTACTACATCCTAGTGATGTATAAGATGTATGGCACCTAACATGTACATGTTAAAGTTGCCGATGACATGTGATGTCAATGGTCATATCACAAATGGTGTAGAAAGAAACAGAATACAGAAAGTAAGTTCATAGTGTAAGGATAATTTTAGTATAATCAATGATCCATCCGTTATTTGCTTCAACTGTTAGCTTGCTTCTCTGAACTCACCAAGAAAAATCAAGATACGTATAAAGTAATAAAGGCTTCTCTAGAAAAATCATCAGCAGAAATGTACTGTCCAATAACAGTTCATCGTAAAAAGAGTTAAAAAAAAAAAAACCAGCAAAACTACAGGAAATTATTTACAGTAAAAAAATTCTCCAACAGAACATAATTGAATGATTAAAAAAACACTTCCTCTCCCCCACCTAGTTTGTTTTGGAAATGGGATGTGAGGCTAAACAACATTTTGTTTTTATCCGGCTAATCAACGAATTACGGTAATAAAATCAACTGATATAACTTCAGCCTTAGTACTTATTGTAAATAAATGAGATCACGATTTCCTTGAAAAGGTTCAACAGAGGGCTACCAGGATGATTCCTGGGACGGATTGCTATAAAACGGTCTTAACTGGTAGTCTTAACTCCTCAAATAAAGCCGGCTTTATCACTTAGACGGTCTTACTAAAGTCATACCTCTATTAGACCATTGCTATAAAACAGTCTTTCCTATTAGACCGCTTTGAGTATTGAAATGCAAACAAGCACTCCCTGGTAACGTAAGAGAGCGACGTCATGCGTGCTCAACGCACGCAAATGTATCGAAGTGAACGTAAATAAACGCCGTAGACCAATCTTTACAGACGCTGAGAAGTGTGCAGAGTATTAGTTGTTAAATTCTCCGACTTTGACGATCTAAGCCTAGGTCTTGCCATTGCACTGTTGAATTAATCAGCAGAACGGCATGATGAAAATGATTTAAGACCGCTTTAAGCCTCCTCCGAGTAGGCTTTAAAATTTAAGACGGTTAACTGGTTAGACCGCGGTATAGCAATGGTCTATAATCATAGACCAGCAGTGACGTCATGATTAGAGCCAGCTAACAGTTAAGACCATCTAAAGACGGCTTATAGCAATCTGCCCCATGTATGCGTAGCCTACTTTGATATGTCAAAGGTTTAATAGTATTGTAATGTGGTTGGATTTATATAGCACTTTACCTAAGTCTCAAAGTGCTCAGCCATCCAACTCGCAATAGCATTAAAATTGACACAGGGCAGATATGATTCAGGTTTATAAAATAATAAATGGTTTGGAATCGATTCTGTGTGTATTTTTAAAATTTGTTCTACAGCCAAAAGTTAGTCTAGATATCTATTTTCAGTTAATTATCTTTATTCTATTTGAAGATATGGCTAATTGAAAATGCAACTTTACAAATATGTCATAATTGATAGCAAAAAAGGGGTATGACCCTAAAATTTCAAATGGCCGTAACTTCTAAACGACTTGAGTCTTGGAATTGGCAAGTCAAATTTTGGGTTTGTTCGTCAGACATGTTGGTGCACATTATATCCGAGTTTCAAGAAAATCTGAGACGGTACCCAGCCATCCCATTTGTTGAGTTGGCACGGAATGACCC